>NC_088328.1:20685000-20985000 GCF_036884655.1 Musa acuminata AAA Group
CCAGGACGTTGATGAAACCCTTTGACCACTAGATACACTTTATATTTAGTAACAAATCCATTTGGGTTCCACTTAATTCGAAAGACCCACTTATACTCGATGATATTTTATATGAGATGAAAGGGTATAAGGGTCCATATAGAATTATGGAGGAGGGCATCATATTCTTCACATATGAATTTATAAGATTTTTGGACTTAAGTAAATGTGGTAGTCGGTCCAAGGGAGAGGAGGAGGGGCGAGAGGCGGGAGAGGGCGCTAGTCTTCAAGAAGCGATGAAACCGCTCATCGATTCGGGAGGACAAGGGCAGAGAACTCCGACGGTGAAGTTGTCAGTGGTGTGGGCCAGCAACTTCTCCTACATCTACCAATTCAACAACGTGAATGACCTCCTCTTCAACTTGAGGACCAAGAGGCTCAACAACATCTTCTGCTGGGGCACGCAGATGGTCGACTCGATGGCCATCGGCTAGGTGCTGGACTTCAGCTTCAGGAGCTGACGAACGAGGGCAGAAATGCTGGTGTAGAGCAGTAGTGGGGGAAGACAGCTATCGTTCGCCAAGGAAGTGCCAGAGTCACCGTAGGGAAGAAGGTGACTGCAGAGGAGAGAAGGTTCTCAGCGTCGGCTTGGTGGAACAGGAGGAGGTGCACCGAGGCAGAGGAGAGAGGGTTCTAAACGTCAGCTTAGTGGAACAGGAGGAGGATACCTGGGCAATAGCAATGGCTGCGAGATCAAGGAGAAGACCTAGGGGCAGGTAATGCACGAGAGCCGAGGGAAGAGGGGTGCATCAAGCAGGTTCGGCAACGTGTGCGAAACGCAGGGAAGATGGGAGTGCATTGTGTAATAGAGGAGATCAAAGTTGCTGTCACCGATAAAATGCAAGAGAGGCTCTAATACCATGAAAGAATGAAATGAAGTGTTAGAGCTAGCCTTAGGAAATTTACCAAAGGGTAATTTGATAACCCAAAAAAGATAATAAAGTAGAAAAAATAAAAACGACAAGAACACCAGATTTACGTGGTTCGGTCAATTGACTTACATCCACGGACGAAGGAGGAGCAAATCACTACTATAAAAGAAGGACTATTACAAATACCTTAGGAAGATGTTCCTAGGCCATAAAACATGAAACAATTAAACAAGAAAAGCCTAAAGCAAACAATTAGGTTTTCTTGTGGTGCATTTGACTTCAAAGCCCAAGCCCTTATTTATAGTTTAAACAAGAGATACCAAACTTGATTTTTCTGATGTGGGACTATATGGGACTTGCCAAACTAATAAATCTCCACCTTGGCATGTCCCAGCATTAACAATTAACAAAACTTGCTCCACCTTATTCACAAAAGTCCCAATGGGCAATCATCAACAATGAACATCAACCAAGTCCAAGCACTGCTTGAACTTGCAAACCGGAAGAGGCTTCGTAAGCATATCAGTTGGATTGTCTTTCGTATGAATTTTCTGAACAAGGATTTTTCCCACAGTAATGGTATCCCGAATAAAATAAAACTTTACATCAATGTGTTTAGTCCTTTCATGATACATCTGGTCTTTCATAATTCACCGAACAAACCTCTTAACCATAAGACTTCTTTGATCGCCTCTATCACTGCCATATATTCTGCCTCTGTAGTAGATAAAGCCACGACTGATTGTAAAGAAGCTTTCCAACTAACTACACAACCGCCAATGTAAAAAACATAACTTGTCAAAGATCTTCGTTTATCAAAATCCGCAGCATAATCAGAGTCGACGAAACTAACCAAAGTATCATGACTTTTCCCAAACTCTAAACAAGCATCTGAAGTCCATTACAAGTATATGAGAATCCACTTCACAACCTGCCAATGTGTTTTACTTGGGCGAGACATATATCTGCTAACCACACTGACTGCTTGTGAAATATCTGGACGAGTACAAACCATTGCATATATAATATTGCCGATGGCACTAGTGTTGAATCTCGTATTTTGATGATGAAACCAATTGATAATTATGTTTATGTTTAACTGTATTTTGAGTGATGCAGGTCTACTCAATCAGGATTAGACAATTAAGGCAGGAGGAATTGACGTTGCGCTGGAGGAGATCACGTTAGGATATTGGATGGCAGAAGGCTTCGGACGTCGGGCATCGGGCCAAGAGCGGAATTGCGCCAAGGATATCGGCATTGCGGAGGTCAACCGCTAATTGGGCAACAAGCCCAAGAGAGGACGATGCGCCGAAGAATCGGACGAAGCACCAACCAATGACGTGCCGGGCAACAGAATGTCAATTCGCTTTATAATAATTGTCTAGATCAGAGTAGAGTTTTTGCTTGTGTGTGCAGGATTAACTACGATAACGACGAAGACATAAAGCAAAACAAAGTGTCGGAGTCAAGCACGAAGGATTCATTACGAGTTCGAGAGTTCGACGGAAGTCCGAAGGTTCGTCGGGAATGCTGCCGGAACTAGCCAAGAATGAGTAGGGAGCTTGCCGAAGGGTTTTTCGGAAGCTCACCGGAAGGTTCATTGGAAGTTCGCGGAGCTCGCCGAGAAAGATCGGAGCTTGCCGAAGAAGCTCATCGGAACTCGCCAAGATCAAATCGTGAAGTCTAGGAGCTTGCCGGGAGTCCGCAGAATGGTTTCCGAGAGTTTATCGGAAGACCGCCGGAAGTTCGCCGGAAGAAGTCTTGACTTACGAACTTTGTAATAGCTTAGAAAATGTCTTTAAATTCGTAGTTAGCACATTAATTAGGGTTAGAATTAGGTGTTAATCCTATAACCCAAGTAGGGGCCAATTGGGCCCGAGTTCGGACTGGTTTGGGCCAAGTTTGGAGCCCAACCAGTGAGCTGATTTGGCCTAGGCGGTGGCACCGCCCAGCACCCGAGAGCTGGGTGGTGACACCTCCTGGGCTGGGCGGAGCACCCGAGCGCTGGGCGGTGGCACCGCCACCATCAGGAACATAAGAGAATTCAAATTTTTGGAGCCCAAATTTGAATCCTCTTGAGGCCTATAAATACCCCTCAAGTCTCAGCTGAGAAGACAACTTTTTGAGCAGCAAGTGATTGAGAGAAAAGTCTTAGAAGAGTCTTTGCCTTTCTTGTTTTCAATTTGCTAGTGTTCACCTCCTTCTTTCTTGCTGAAAATCTGTAAGAGAGTGAACCGCTTGTAAAAGTTGTAAGAGGGGTATTTACCCTTCCCTTTCAAGAGATTTGCTAGTGGAAGGTGGGAGCCTCATCGAAGAGGGGCCTCGCAAGTGGATGTAGGTCACTTGACCGAACCACTTTAAAAACGGCGTAATCTCTAGTTTGCATTTCATTACTGCTATTTACATTACTGCAAACCCTCTTACTTGCTTTATTTCCTCATTACATTTACTGCACAACTTTGCGAATACACTTTCAAGTTAAGCACTTCCGATTCCGATTTTTATCGTACGAAAGATTTATCGAAACCAACGTTTTAAGCCCCTACACTAATTCACCCCCCCCCCTCTTAGTGCCGCTCCGATCCTAACAATTGGTATCAGAGCCACATTTTTCTACCTTGGTTTAACACCCAAATAGAAATGGCTCTTTACGGCTTTCAAGAGGGTCACTCTCTCATTTGTCCTCCCTTTTTCAATGGGACGGACTACACTTATTGAAAAACTCGAATGAGAGTTTTCTTACTTTCTTTGGATTTGAATTTATGGCATATAGTCAAAAATAGATTTGAAATGTCTCTCTTCCAATGAACCATTGGAATGATTTGGAGAAGAAGATGTTTTCTTTAAACGCAAAGGCTATGAATGCCTTATTTTGCGCTTTGGACAAAAATGAGTTCAATCGGGTTTCTTTGTGTGAAACGGCTTTCGACATATGGCACACTCTTGAAATCACACACGAAGGCACTTCTAGAGTCAAAGATTCAAAAATTAATATTTTAATGAATGATTTCGAGCTTTTTCGAATGAAGCAGAGCGAAACCATTGTTGACATGTACACCCGTTTTACGGATGTCGTCAATGGTTTACAAGCTCTTGGCAAATGTTTCTCGAATTTTGAACTTGTTAGTAAAGTTTTACGATCACTTTCTAAAGCTTGGGAATCAAAAGTAACGGCAATACAAGAAACAAAAGATTTAAATAGTTTTCCACTTGAAGAACTTATCGGCTCATTGATGACATATGAAATGGTGCACAATGCACATGATGAACACAATCAACACTTGAACCACCTTCCAAAGAATAGGAAGGATTTGGAACTCCGGACAAATGAATACCACTTGAGCGATGACTCAAGTGATGAGGACAATGATGAACTTGAATTTCGAACACTAAATCTTAATAAGTTTATTAAACAAAAATCTAAAATAAACAATGAACTTGAACGGAGGAAGAGGCCAAAGAAGAGGAACGCAACCGAGGATGAATCAAGAACTTCCAAAGGTGAAACGGCGAATTGGGTTTTGACGAGCTTTGACTACAAGGTAAGTAACTCAACTCTCTTGAATTATTTTGAAATTACTTGATGTTTTCCATGATGTATTTTCTCTTTTCTTTTGAATAATTATTTTTCTTGAAAATTGTATATTTTATGTTAATAGAATAAAATGTTAGATTTAAATAATCATATATATGTGCTTGAGAAGCAAGAATGTGTATTTTGATGATTTCCATATTAACCTTCAATGATAATGCATGGTTTTTATATGGAAGGCTTGATGATTTTTTTTTAAACCTTGTCTTTGGTTTTCAAACATGATGTATGTTTTTGACATAAGAACAAAACTTGAGCATGCTAATATAAAGTCAATCACATAAATTAAAACTAAAGAAGTTTTAGTTATGTATAAGAATCATTCAAAATTATGTTCAATGAAACCATTGCATAATGATGTAATGAAAATATTAAACATTTTGAAACCATGTTTTAGTGTCATGCATAATGATCATGCTTAATAAATTTCGAAATTATGCATATGAATCTTGTGATTTATGGATTATTGATTTTTACCATAATGAAAGTGCCTTATTAATCTTTGTTGTAATAAATCTTACACTTCCGGTTTTAAACATTATACATGTTTTTATTTGGTATAAGTGAAATAAAATCATATGAATTGAAACAACTAAAAAGAGGAAAATATTTTTTCCTTGAAAAATTATTTTTCTCTATCCTATTGATCTTGATGTTTATTATGATAAATCTATGTATACCATTTTGAATCTCTTGAAAGTAATGTTGATATTTTGATGATTTTGATGATTTAAATTTGAAATGAGTTTTATCAAAATCTTGATATTGATTTCTTGGAATAACATGAGATTACCTTTGATAATCATTTTGATTCATGGAATTTTGGATTCATGACTTGGTCTTACATTTGTTTATGAGATGGTTGAAATCTTTGTAAGTTTGAATTCTTCCCTTCTCCTTTCAATTTATGCATGTTATATGTTAAAGATTTAAAACCATGTTTTGGTATCATGCATATCTAAGAAATATTGATGTGACAAATTGAATAAGTTGAAAATGAATGATGATTTTTCTCTTGAATATAACTTGTGATATTTTTTATATAAATCATCATTTTGATTTCTCGACATTCGATACATGAGATTTTATTATAAATCAAAATTTCTCATTAATCGATCTTCTACGATTTTACTTGATATTCTCTTGAGAGGAGATTTTCTAAATGAATCATGATTTTTCCTTGTGAGTTCTTGGAGTTATTACTTGATTTTTCTTTTAAAACAAGATCTCTTCTTTGTACTCCTATGATTTTTCTTGATATTTTATTTAAAGAAGATATTTACTATATGAATCATGTCTTTTGGTATTCAAATGATTTTATCCTTCATGACATGATTTCTTTGTATTTATGGCTTGCATGGCTTGAAATGTTTTGGTATAATGCATGCAATGATGAAATATTCATAAAGTTAAAATGATGTATGCAATACTTATGATAATGATGTACATGATGTATTTATTGCATATGATGTGTATCATGAATGCTTTAAATGATGAATGTTTGGTATCATGATCAACATGTTGATAAATGCTTAAAAATTTTAATGTTTGAGTATCATGTATGATATGCTTATTAATGATGATTGATTTATTTTTCGGTATCGTGTATGAAAAATAAGGTTATTGAAATTATGTATGTTTTAATTTGAATATATAATGATGCACAAATAAGAATGATACTTACCTTTGTCATAATATGAAAATTGATATAAGGGTCTTCCCTTCTTTTTGACAATGACAAAGGTGGAGCAAGAATTTCTAGCGTGGACATCATGAAAAGAGGCAAACTAACTAGCTTGCACAATTCAAGATGAAAACAAAAATTGTACTTCTCAAAAGAGAAGATGCAAATGTAATATTTGCCAAATTGTTTGCTTGCCTCATGTAAAACATTATCTCTTGCTAGTTTGGAATTTTTGCTAGCTTGTATGTTGCAAAACTTATCACTTTTTCAAACATTTTGCTAGCTTACACTTTGCAAAGAAAGCAAAAATGACACTTCTAGAAGAAAGAACTTGTTATTTTGAACATCACAAGCTTGCCTATCTTAAGAAACAAAAATTGCAAAAGTGCTATCTTGCCTATCTCAAGAAGCAAAACTTGCAACTTGCACATTGCAATAGGAAGCAAGAATTATGAGCTTACACAAGAAAGCTATCTTGCATTTGCTTTCGAAATTTTTGCTAGCTTGTATATTGTGAAACTTACATATCGTAAAAATTGCTAGCTTGTAGTCTAAAGAGAAGCAAAAAGTTGCTATCTCAAAGAAGCAAATGTGCTATCTTGCCTATCTTAAGAGGCAAAAATGCTAACTTGCACATCTAGCAAAACTTGAAAAATTTGCATATTTCAAGAAGCAAGAGTTGCTTTCTTGAACATCTCAAATATTGCTAGCTTGCATGATGTAGAACTTGCTATCTTGAACATTACCAAAAGTGCTATCTTGTATGCTGTAAAACTTGCATATCTAAAACTTGATAGCTTGAATGTCCTAAGCATGATGCATTACTTGCTAAATTTTCTAGCTTCAAAACTGCATAATGATAAACTTATATTACAAACACAAAGAATAGTTGTACTTCTCCTTTTTGTTGATGACAAAGGGGGAGAAGTATGTTGATGACATGATATGCATAAGTCTATGCATGAGTTCATAATGACGTGTTGCAAGTATTCATGATGAATATTGCAATGACTTGAATTCAGTTTGAATTCAAGGTTCTATCAATATGGCATATTGATAGGGGGAGTTTGTTTAAACTCCGGGAGTCAAGTTTAACTCCGTCATCAATTGGTTGTCATCATAAAAAAGGGGGAGATTGTTGAATCTCGTATTTTGATGATGAAACCAATTGATAATTATGTTTATGTTTAACTGTATTTTGAGTGATGCAGGTCTACTCGATCAGGATTAGACAATTAAGGCAGGAGGAATTGACGTTGCGCCGGAGGAGATCACGTTAGGATATTGGATGGCAGAAGGCTTCGGACGTCGGGCATCGGGCCAAGAGCAGAATTGCGCCAAGGATATCGGCGTTGCGGAGGTCAACCGCTGATTGGGCAACAAGCCGCAAGAGAGGACGATGCGCCGAAGAATCGGACGAAGCGCCAACCAATGACGTGCCGGGCAACAGAATGTCAATTCGCTTTATAATAATTGTCTTATCGGAGTAGAGTTTTTGCTTGTGTGTGCAGGATTAACTACGATAACGACGAAGACATAAAGCAAAACAAAGTGTCGGAGTCAAGCACGAAGGATTCATTGCGAGTTCGAGAGTTCGACGGAAGTCCGAAGGTTCGTCGGGAATGCTGCCGGAACTAGCCAAGAATGAGTAGGGAGCTTGCCGAAGGGTTTTTTGGAAGCTCGCCGGAAGGTTCGTTGGAAGTTCGCGGAGCTCGCCGAGAAAGATCGGAGCTTGCCGAAGAAGCTCATCGGAACTCACCAAGATCAAATCGTGAAGTCTAGGAGCTTGCTGGGAGTCCGCAAAATGGTTTCCGAGAGTTTATTGGAAGACCGCCGGAAGTTCGTCGAAAGCTCGCCGGAAGAAGTCTTGACTTATGAACTTTGTAATAGCTTAGAAAATGTCTTTAAATTCGTAGTTAGCACGTTAATTAGGGTTAGAATTAGGTGTTAATCCTATAACCTAAGTAGGGGCCAATTGGGCCCGAGTTCGGACTGGTTTGGGCCAAGTTTGGAGCCCAACCAGTGAGCTGATTTGGCCTAGGCGGTGGCACCGCCCAGCACCCGAGAGCTGGGCGGTGACACCTCCTAGGCTGGGCGGTGGCACCGCCAGCATCGGGAACATAAGAGAATTCAAATTTTTGGAGCCCAAATTTGAATCCTCTTGAGGCCTATAAATACCCCTTAAGTCTCAGCTGAGAAGACAACTTTTTGAGCAGCAAGTGATTGAGAGAAAAGTCTTAGAAGAGTCTTTGCCTTTCTTGTTTTCAATTTGCTAGTGTTCACCTCCTTCTTTCTTGCTGAAAATCTGTAAGAGAGTGAACCGCTTGTAAAAGTTGTAAGAGGGGTATTTACCCTTCCCTTTCAAGAGATTTGCTAGTGGAAGGTGGGAGCCTCATCGAAGAGGGGCCTCGCAAGTGGATGTAGGTCACTTGACCGAACCACTTTAAAAACGGTGTAATCTCTAGTTTGCATTTCATTACTGCTATTTACATTACTGCAAACCCTCTTACTTGCTTTATTTCCTCATTACATTTACTACACAACTTTGCGAATACACTTTCAAGTTAAGCACTTCCGATTCCGATTTTTATCGTACGAAAGATTTGTCGAAACCAATGTTTTAAGCCCCTGCACTAATTCACCCCCCTCTCTTAGTGTCGCTCCGATCCTAACAACTAGAATATGGAACTTGCACCATATATTCTTCCTCTTCAACTAACTATGGTGACTGAGCAGTAAATAGTCGAAAATGACTAGCAAGAAGAGTACTTACTGGTTTAGCGTTTTTCATACCAAACCTCTCCAAGACTTTCTTGAGGTAATTTTTCTGGGTTAGAAATAATTTTCCAACTCCTCATTCTCTTTTGATCTCCATGCCAAGAATTTTCTTAGCTGCTCCCAAATCTTTCATTTCAAATTCACTACTCAGTTGCATTTTCAAAGTGTAAATTTCTAACAAATTCTTAGCTGCAATAAGCATGTCATTAACATAAAGCAACAAATATACAAAAGCATCATCAGTTAACTTTCGGAAGTAGACACAACTATCATACATGCTCCTCGTGTAACTATGACCCAATATAAAAGAATCAAACCTCTTATACCACTGTCTTGGAGACTATTTCAATTCGTACAAGGATTTCTTTAACAAACAAACATGGTCTTCCTTACCGTCAACTTCAAATCCATGAGGTTGCTCCATGTAAATTTGTTCTTCAAGTTCATCATGTAAGAAAACTGTCTTGACATCAAGTTGCTCTAATTCCAAATCATACATGGCAACTAAAGCAAACAAAGCACAAATAGAGCTATGTTTAACAACAGTGAAAATACGTCATTAAAATCAACACCATGTACCTGACTATAGCCTTTTGCAACCAATCATGCTTTGTACCTTGCATCTTCAACCCTTGGAATGCCTTCCTTCCTTTTGAAGGTCCATTTGCATACAACAATTTTCTTACCCAAAGGCGGCTTCACAAGATCCCAAGTTCTATTCCGATGAAGAGATTCAATTTCTTCATTCATCGCAATCAACCACTTAGTGGAATTATCACAAGAAACTGCATCTGAATAGGTAGTAGGCTCATCAACTTCACTTGTTTCTTCTGCAATAGATAAAGCATATGCAACCAAATTTGCATATATTTGTGGTGGTCGAATATCTCTCCGTGGTCTATCCTTGGCTATGGAATATTGCTCTTCCTCTATATTATCTTTGTTAGTAGACTCGGGACCATCTATTGGCATTCTTTGAGTAGAAGAGTTCGACTTAAAAGAATCTGAACTACCAATCTCAAGCTCCACCTATTCACTATCATTTGTACTACTAGTAGATTCCTCTTTGGAAGATAACATAGACAATTCATCAAAAGTAACATCTCTACTGATTATAAATTTTGGGGATTTGGGATCAGAACATCATAATTTGTATCCTTTTACTCCATAAGCATACCCAAGAAAAATATACTTTTTTGCTCGAGGCTCTAATTTTCCTTCATTTACATGCATGTATGCTGGACACCCAAAAAATTTTAAATCAGAGTAATCAGCAGGAGTACCTGACCAAACTTCCTCCGGAGTTTTAAAGTTAAGTGCTACAGAAGGAGCGCGGTTGACAACGTAACAGGTCATATTAATCACCTCTGCCCAAAAGTCTTTTGTCAACCTTACATTTGAGATCATACACCTTGCTCTCTCCAAGAGTATTTTGTTCATACGTTCGGCCACACCATTTTGCTGAGGCGTTATCTTAGCAGTGCGATGCTAAACAATTCCTTTATTTTTGCAAAATTCATCAAAGTCACCTTCACAAAATTCCATGCCATTATCTGTTTGAAGCCGCTTAATCTGTTTACCTATTTGCTTCTCAATCAAAGCCTTCCATTATTTAAAGGTTAAAAAAACATCATTTTTATGCTTTAGAAAATAAACCCAAATTTTCCTAGAATAATCGTCAATGAAAGTTAACATATACCTAGCACCACCCTTAGACTGAACACGAGCTGGACCCCAAAGGTCTGAATGAATATAGTCAAGAGTACCATTTGTTTTGTGAACTGCCGGAGAATTGAAGCTGACTCTTTTCTGCTTTCCAAAAATGTAGTGTTCACAAAAATCCAATGGCCGAGTACTCTGTCCGTAAAAAAGATCCCTTTTATTCAATGTGCTCAAACATTTTTCACTCATATGACCCAAACGCATATGCCATAATTTGGTGATGTCAGAATCAGACAATGATGATGACGAAACTGCAACTGAGCCTATGATAGTAGTTCCCTGCAAAATATACAAGCTACCAGACCTACAAGCTTTCATAACAACAAGAGCACTTATAGAAACTTTCATAACTCCACCTTCAACTGCGTATTTACACCCAAGAGCCTCTAGGTTGCCTAAAGAGATAAGATTCTTTTTTAAATCAAGAACATGTCTAACATTAATGAGTGTCCTCACAATACCATCATATATTTTAATTCGGATTGTGCCTCTACCAACAATATCACATGAGGCATTATTACCCATCAAAACAATTCCACCATTATAAGATTCATATGCGGAAAATAAATCTCTATTAAGACACATGTCATAAGAACAATCGGAATCTAAAATCCATTCATTTTTAGACCTCGTCCTGTCATCAGTAGCAAAGAAAATATTTCCAACATTCTCATCAGCTGCTACACTAGCTTCAGCGGACTCAGTAGTTTTCTCAACAATTTTTCCCTTTTATTTTAATTTATTTTTTAATTTAAAGCAAGCAACCTTAATGTGCCCCATTTTATGATAATATCTGCACTCCAAATTTTTATGTTTGGATTTAGATCTACTTCCGTCAAATTTTTTTTTATCCGTTCTACCCCTGACAATCAGACCTTCAGCCTGATTCCCTCTACTTTCGCCAGTAATATCCCTGTCTATCTGCTCCTTAGATTTTAGTGCAGATTTAATTTGCTGATACGAAATTATTTCTTTTCCATAAATCATAGTATCACGGAAATACTTAAAGGATTGAGAAAGATAACACAAAAGTAATAGGGCCTTATCCTCGTCATCAATTTTCGCATCTATATTCTCGAAATCTATAACTAAGGAATCAAATTTATCAAGATGTGAGAGTATAGATGTACCTTCAGTCATCTGAAGCATATACAAACTCTGCTTCAAGTAGAGACAATTCGCTACTGTCCTCTTCATATATAAGGCTTTAAGTTTGTCCTACATGCTCTTAGCCGTAGTCTCCGTAGCTACCTCCCGTAAAACCTCGTCAGAGAGATTTAGAATAATGCTTGATCAGGCCTTCTTATCCATACTCATAAGATCTTCCCTTGATGTACCATTTGGAATGTTCTCAGCTCCCTGTAGTGCCAAATCAACTCCGTCTTGAACCAGAATGGCCTCCATCTTGAGTTGCCACATGCCGAAGTTGACATTCCTATCGAATTTCTCGACAACGATCTTTGTTATTGTCATCGTTGCCAAAAGATCCTGAAACCAGGCTCTGATACCAATTTGTTAGAGCTAGCCCCAGAAAATTTACCAAAGGGTAATTTAGCAACCCAAAAAAGATAATAAAGCAGAAAAAATAAAAGCGATAAGAATACCATATTTATATGGTTAGATCAATTGACCAACATCTACAGATGAAGGAGGAGCAATGCCATAATTTCCACCATAAATGCGTCCGCGGTTTTGTGGTATCGAAAATATCGCTCCGCGCGCGAGATCCAACCGGGTCTCCTTCTTCCCATCTAGGGAAGTCCACCCTCATGCGTGGATAGTAGGGATAGGTCATAAAGCCTCCCCTCTCTTGGATGTCATCTCTTCGGTTAGAGATCTCTCCTTGATGTGATTTCTTTGAGCTCGGTGGTTGGCCTAAACTAAGTTCGGTAAAGAGAGTCTGAATCTTATCTTCCATTTGTGTCTTGAAGGCTTCGAATTTAGCATTGATTGCCTCCTCAGATGTCATAGTATATACTTCCAAATCTGTAATGTTAAGATTCCTCTTTTGTTGTCGGGTTAAAGGCATATATTGGTTGAGAGAAGTGGTGGCCGAAAGGGTTGGTGGATTGGTGGATATGGGCTGCGGTTTATGCTTGTTTTGTAGTTGTTTTGGGTGTGGTTTGAGGGTATGGTTTGGTGGAGTTTAAGAGCTATGATGGTAGTGGATGAAGGTTAGGGAAAAAAAGTTTTTAGATATGTGTTAGATGGCAACAAAGGTTTGATAGAAATCGAGAGAAGTTGCTACAGATAGGTATTGTCTTGTAAGAGCATAATTATCGTCGAAGAAACACCGGTTTCTCGACAAAATTTTCAACAAAAACCAAGAGATTTGAGGAAAAAATTTGACAGCAAAATCTCAGTTTAGATAACAGCAATAATGACACATTTAATCAAGAAAATTTTGACTTATCAAATTAACATGAAGATATGGTGCTTTCTATTTATACACGGGAGGAAGGATTTTCCTCGGTAAGATTTGCTTGTGCAATTGGAAAATTTTAGCTGTTGTTAATTATGTCATAATTTCTACGTCACTGCTCCAATAACACATCCATCTTCCAGTATAAATCCAGAATAAATTAAAAGGTGAGAAGTTCTGTTAGCATTATGTCTATTTCTTTTGCTTTTATGCATGCCATGGAGAAGGCTAAGGAATGGATGAGTTTTGAAGATTGTCTGAGTTCTTCAGACTCGTTCAATCAATGCAGGAGTGCTAGGAAAATGTCATTGCTCCAAGTCGTCAGCATGGACGAGTTGGGGAAGAATTGCATGATGAAGGATTCTATTTCAAGAACAGCATTGATCCTGACTTCTTCTGAGAAATTGAGAGCAGTTTCAGTACCAACTACAACAAGAAGTTGTGACATTTTCTCCACTTGAAATGTACAAAAAACAGTAGAAAGCAGTCTCCAACTCTGATGAATGGATTCACTGCAAAACTCCTACTTGTGATTTTGAAATCACTCTTCTCAAGTAGTTCAAAGATCTCTGATAGCTGAGAAATCCCATGAACCAGAACTCAAACTCATCCACAGTCACTATCTGGATGTACTTTTGGTTAGGCTTCTGTGAGTTCTCACACAGGCTGGCTCTTCTCACCCTTCCTACTGGGATCAAAACCTGTGGGAAGCGATTGAACTCAGTTAGGTGTCAGAAACATTCTACACACTGATCAACAAGTTTGATTCCCAAGAAGAAGTACCTTGTAAGGAACTCTGACCAAATTTCCTCTGGGAGAAGTAACTCTGATCGATCTATCACTGCGGAAGGCGATCTTGTGAGTTGAAATGAAGAGCAGCCCTGCTATGGGACCAGCTGTGGTTGACAGATAGCACTGGAATGCCTGCAGCAGCTTTTCTCCTCTTTCAACTGAGAAATTTTTTCTGAAAACTCTTTCGACACCTCCAGCTCGAAGGATCTTTGCACCCAAGCTCAATTTTCCCTTCACAGTCTCTGAGATTTTGGGCCCTAAACTCACTGCACTTCCAAAAAAATCACAAGGCTTCTTGCTTAGTTGCTAATGTTTGGCAACAATATTTGCCATGGAGGGAAGCTGTAAGCTTATTGTGCCGTGAGCTTACCATGATCTTTGATGCCTTTCAGATAGCCGTCCGCTTTTTTGCTGAACTTTCTCATCCAATCAACAGGTGCATCCGCTTCTGCATTCCAAAACGATTCTGTGAGCTCCTAGAAGTCATCGAGAATAACAAGTAACTTCACATGAGAAAGATGGTATTACTTTGTTTGTACTGGGAGGACTCGTACGAGGTGGGTTGAAGGCACAGTCTCTTGAGCTCCGTGACGACTGCAGACTTTCCACACATTTCGGCTGCATATCTGATCGACTGGACAGGAACGCCTACAGCTTGAGCACGGCTTGTGTTCTTCATGTTGAACCGAGGCACAGCTACCGCTTCCACTCTCCGGGAGAAAGGTCGGGGAGAGTCTATGCTCCAAGAGACCGGTGTGGAGGCCTTTTATAAGGCGAAGCAACCGCTGATACTGTCACCCCAACCATACTGCACAATGCGTGAAGCAGAATCAGCATGGAATCATCAGCCACAAAGGCATCCTCGTGAATCCAGAAAAGAAAAGGAAAAGTCGATCGACAGTTCATCATCAGCCACCAGAAACTATAAAGAAAAGTAAAAGAAAGCCCCCCAAAGCCTTCTTTTGCTGCCTTAACCGAGTGAGCAAGTTCCGAGATAACATATCATACTGGGGCATGCCATGTGCTTCGATCGAATCAAGGCAACTCCACTCTCATCTCTTTCCCCAAAAACTATCTGAAATCATCCTGTGAAGCTCCACGACATCATGCAGCATGTCTGACACGGTTGTGACTCAGCAGCTTATTACGTAGAAGCTTTTCAGTGATAGCCTACGTTCATGCTTCTTTGCTTGATCGGGGAGAAATATATAACAGTACACGAAGAGAATGAGACGGAAAGCTATCGAGGCAACCTTCCGATGGAAGGAAAGTGATTGGGATCACATCAATGGAGACAAAAAAAACGCAAAGATCAGATGCATTGTGAGACCCACCAAATGTTTCTCCAGATTCGGCCTTGACTTTTGACTGTGAGACCAGCTTTTCCCCCAGCCATTCCCACTTGCAGGTGGAAGGCAATCTTAAAGGCCTTCCACTTGAACTTGTCTCTCTCGAACTAGGAGATGCGCAGCGTAGATAAGATCTGCTGGGGCCACATTCAAGACCCAAGTCTGAAGCATTGAGATGTGCAGGTAACTGCTTATTTCTGCAGGAGAAAACGCAAAACAACATGAATCCATGAATCCCTTACTATTTAGACCCAAAGCAACAGTTAAAACGACATCCAGTTCTAAGACTGCAACATCATCGGAAAAGGATGTAACCGCAGCCATCGGTTTCCATGAGCCGATGATGAGATTGCACGAGGAAAAGTGGTCCTTCCTTCCATCTTTCCACCGGGATAGAATTGGTGGCCATGTTCGCTGGGGTCGCCTGCCGTGTGCCACATGAGGTGCACCTACTGCTAAAATGAGAGTACCACCCACCTTATATACCAACACCATGAGGGCCACCTGATGATGGCTGAGGAGGTTGCTCCAGGGGCTTCCCCTGTACTTGAAACGAATGAAGTACTTCTTTGGGCGGCTTGCAACCTGTAGAAGATGCGTCGATAGGAATTGCAGACTTTAAGGTTCTGGTGAGGAGGCCCATTTAGGTTGCAAAAGACTTCACCCACAAAGGTATTTCCATCAACACTAACAACAGTACTGTCGATGAAATTGGTTTTATTGATTACAGCACTGCAAGCTTGCACTTCTGGACGAGTACAGTGCTCGGAAGAACCTGACGACAAGGTAGTAATCAATCTCTTAATATTTTCTCCGGAGAGGGTTCAAGAAAATCGAAGAACAAGGAAGTTTGACTCGATTATAATTTTCTCGCATCCATAAAAATGAGACTTCACTCACAAAATAGTTGTTTTTCATCCCATATGTGTTTCATCACCAGGAAAAGAATACCAAGATCTATGTGGAATGTTGCGACATCCAATATGTTCCTCAAAGATCGTCTTATGACCGGAAATCCTTTTATCGCAAGAAGGCAACATCCAAGCAGGCAGTTGGTGGAATACATCACGTTTAGATCCATGCACTCATCGCAGAGAAGCCATAATCTCCATGATGTTACGTCGCGTTTACTGAGTTCAGATCCATGCAAGTTCTGACATCTGCACGTGAAATTGATGTTCCTTTCCCTCGTTTAGATCCGTGCGAGGACCCGATGTGCGGCTCGGATGCGCCCTAGATCTCTCCTGCATGCCCTCGAAGACTGGCAGGCGACTGGAGAAGCACAAGAACAAGTGAATCCAACCATGGGGAACGGATAGTATGACTGAAAAGCCTGGTGAGCTATTGATTCACGACAGTGGTATGATACTGCTTGACCAGCGGACGTCCGCTCGCCATGCGTGCATGGACCAGACGATGCCATCGATCCTTGCTGGTAGTTGAATTGAGATTTGACGAAAGGTGTTTTCCTTGATGCATCATGAACAGTCATGTCATTCTTTTTAAGGATGTTGATCTGTCATGGGCTTCAATCGGAACTTTGATGGTAAATGTTACGATATTTTAGCATCAGAAAGAAGAACAGAAACAACAGGTTCGAGTATTTGATGAATCGTAAAGCCACAGCAGAATAAGATCAAGACCATCAATACAATCGACGATCATCGCCATATGACCTTGAATCTGCAACTCCGATGAACTCTGCTTGATTCCGATCCACAGATCAAAGCTCCAACTTTCAAGTGCATCGTTAAACCCGATCCACTGATTTCAGCTTTTACATCAACAAGCATGATCATGCCAAAAATCCTTTATATATCCAGGATGTTTGGAGTGCTGTGATATGATTTCTTGATCATCTCAACCAGAAGTAGGCAGACAGACGCCAGAAGCAAGCTTCTTACAGTTAAATAATCAAAATAATATGCTATATAGATCTCGTAAAAAGTTTCAAATACGTAATGAGAGCTTCAAGCATGAAGCTGTTTATTTTATATGATGAGCAAAAAAGAGAGAGTATAACTCGGAAACATTACCATAGCTTCAACCTAAATCTGCAGCTGCTGGATCGAACGCTGATGTCGTCGGTGGTAGTCAAACTATCCACCACCACACTGCATCTCACGTTGAACGTCACCTTCCACAGCGTCAGCTTGTCAAGCTTCACCCTCACCGGCACGTCGCCTCGGAAGGTTAATGGTAATACCCCTTCCAGTTGCTGCTGCTGCAGTTCCGCGAGCAACTCGCTCCCTACTTGTGTTCCTCCGGTGAGGAAAACATGCAGCACCGTCGTGTTCCTGTGGCCCTGGTAGAACACCGGAAAGCTCCCGGTGCAGAGCCTCTCGTCGGCGTACCACAAGCTCAGTTCACTCCCCTCCTCGTAGTATATCCCGATCTTCCTGTTCGGGTTCGTTGCCGTCACCGCCACGTCGAACACGGCACCGACGGTTATATCGTCGTCGTTGACACCGAATCTGGAGACCCTGAGGTGGTCCACCGAGTACTTGGGCAACCTTAGGCGGAACACGACGTACGCGACACCGGCGGCGGCGGCGATCAGCACGATGAGGATGATGACTGCGAGAAGAGTCCAGCACAGACACCTGCTGCAGCGGCTCCTCCTCTTCGGCGGTCTCAGACGGGCGGTACCTCCAGGAGTCGACGGCGACACCGACGCGCCGCTCTTCTCCGATACTGTGAAGCTGGAGGGAGAAATATGCATGTCCACCGTATGGATTCTAAGTTGCTCCGCCATGTCTCAGCCTTGATGTGTTTGGCTACCACTGTACAACAGTTTGCCAATGAGACGAGACTCCACGCGCATTCAACGTTAGACTTTGGGTAACAAAATTGATTGAGGTTAGTAGATTATTTAGAGACTTTGGTCACAAACATCTTTCCACATACAACATTCATAGCAATAAAATAAGTCCGCGAGATCTGAAGAGAGTCAATATTACATAATATTATCTTTAAATATTTAAAGAAATTATTTCTATATAATCTTATGTAAATTAAAAATATTTTCATGTCTACAAAGAGGAAATATATCGTCATGTCATAATAATTAAATTAAATTAATCTATGGAATCATCAATAATAGCATAATTTTATGAAATTCAATGGATTAATGTCTAAACAAAATTAAGTGGACAATAAAATTTATATATTGAAATTTTCAGAAATTACAATAACTGAAAAGAAAATAAAACGAAAGAAGGTAAAGTGGCCTACCTCTTTATCTTCGATAAGATGATCTCTCCTCGTTGTTCTCCGGTAGATAGACGACACTCGATGAGGAACCGAAAAGAATTGTTTGTGGCCTTTAAATAGGAGGTGAAGGAGAACTCTCAAAAAGGTAATAAATAAAATTTGTTTCGGATTTAATTATTCACTAATCAATCTAATATCTCACCAATCATGTCTACCCAAAATTTGAGTCACCGAGTAGGAAATAAATTAGATCGAATAAGAGCAAACCCTAGTTTCGAATTTTGGGAAAGGGAAAAATATCTCATTGATTATAGGAACTTTACATTTGGTGAGCGTGATGGACTACTCTTTCAGGTTTGGAGTAAGATTATAGGATTCTTTTCTTGGCAAGCTTCTTTTGCTACTTGACTGGGTGTTGTGGGCGGAATAGAATAGGGTAGCTTCCATGATAATGTCACCTGGCACTGATATTGAAGTGTCTGTCTGTATAAAGCTGATGATAACTCTTGTTTGATTTTGATTGGTGTGATGGGGTGAAAATTTTATGATGTGGGGGAAACTTTGGTGCAAATGAAAAATTCTGTCAAAAATAGGTTTTATTGTTCGAAGAATATTTATTTATATGTGAGATGAAGATTGAAAAGAAGGTTAAGATGATTCCTATATTTGATATAAATTGATTCTAGTTTCTTAGTTAAATTGGTATTGATTCTAATTGGAATTGGTCCACAACATATATTGAGTTTGATTGATATCCAAGCCAAGGTTTAAAGATAAACCCAAATCATAGTTTGAGTCATACATGAATAAAGATAAATTTTAGGAAAAAGAATAACAACTTAACAAGCCAAAAAGTTTTATCATTACATGTATTGTATTTGATCTACAACTTGACAAGGATAAACTTTTGTGTATATATTAGGTTTGAATCATAACATAATAAGCTTAACATCTTAGGCTTAACCTTTTAGGTATATTAGAATCAGCATCGATTCTAATATACAGCTCTTAATTTCATGAATTCTGCACTCAAAGACGGTGTGTCAGTACCATTCATCCAAGTTAGCATTGATTTAATTATTTAAAGCCCTCATGCACTGGCATCGGCAGCATTTGCCATTCGGAAAAAGTGCAAAGACCAAAGAATGGACAAGACTTGGGTACTATAGCAAAGAAAGCATTTGCAAGTGATCACCAAAATTGTAATGGTTTATGGCATCATCTTGAACTATTGTGCTCTTCAGGTCTTGCGATTTGGATAGGAGCAGCAGGAACTCGATTCCACCACTCCTTGATCCTCCTCACCAACTTCTCACTGCTCTCTCTCCTCACTGGCATCTTTCTTGTGTATACCTCCAGAAGCACCAGAGTGAGGATGTGGCCGAAAGGCACCAGGGTGAATCCTACTGCCACAATGACCATGGCAATAGCAACTTTCTGGGTTGTCTGAATGCAAATTCTTCAAGTTAAAAGGCCAAAGTAATTTTATCTGTGGTCTATTTTATAAATAAATACATCCAATAGCAGGTAAAATGAGTTGAAAGTGAAAATTATTTGAAAGACAAACCTTTGGAAATGCTGCTAAAAGAAGAGCTCTTAGCTTGAGAAGGGAAATGGTTCCTGTCCGAACATTTGTTTGAAGCTGAGAAACACCTTCTTGTAACATCAATAACAGCTCAACAGGGTTCCGATTAGGAGGAGGTGTAACTTGGAATACTTGAATTGGTTTTCCACCGCTATGGTGCTTATGCCAGAACATGTAAACAGCAGCAGATAAGAAAAAGCATGGCAAGATGTACCTGACCCAACCCCTGACATTATAGATCCAGAAGCGCCAGTTAAGGAAACACAAGTATAAGAAAACAGAAAGTAATGCTGTTTGGGACTGCAATTATAGAAATACATTGATGCAACATATTTAATGAACTGAATGAAGTTGAAATATACTTGTTTCAACTTAAAGCCAAGAACAATTATGAGATTTAACAAGACGGCAGGGGGTACCAGTACCAAGTGCAGCAAGGGTGGATATAAAACCAAGAAATCAGAAAGAAAAACAACTACCCAAAATTCACATTTCTAGATATTAATTACCAAGGTAAATATATGATCCACATAAACCTAGTCAATGCTTCATTACTGATTAAGTATAATATTTTATAGTAACAGGATAACTATTTTTCTCCACAATTTTTTCCTGTCCTCAGTGAAATCCTAATGTAGGAAAATGCATGGAATTTATCATATAATATCTACAGGAGTTGAATTCTTCAATTGTGTCTACATGAAGATACAGTAAGTTTTTTCAGGAATGAAGCAATACCTGTAAAGGATATACAGAATCAAAAACAAAAAGACTCTTGATTTAAAAGGATCTTCCCATGCAGCTAAAAGATGGAGTAGTTTGCCAATTTCAAATAAAGGAAAAAGTAGATCCTGCAACAGAAGAAGATCATACACAACTTTAACTTGTTACAACCATATTCCATATGATATAAGTCACTACGACACTTTAAATTGAAGGCCATAAGATTTCCAGCTTTGTCAGTATATCTAGCACAAATTTCAGAAAGACAAACACAGACGGATATAAGTGATGACCCCACTAAAGTAAAATTGACCACGGCAGACAGTAACTCTCAGGGTCATAATTTAACATTTTTCACAAGAGAAAAGAGAGATGTATTCTCCAGAAAGGACACCTACCAGTAGTCCCAACCTGTTAGTTTTGCAGAAGTGGATTTCCTTCCAAGGCACAAAATATTCTAAAAATTCATTTTTGGAATAAATTGAACCAAGGGTGCTACCATCAATTTTGTCTTCTGATATGATGAAATGTTGCAGATCTAAGACCCTAAATCGTTGAACATTCACTGAGAGAGTCCAAAAAGGTTGGAGCAGTTTATACTCCTAGAAAAGAATATCAATGACACACATGCTCCGGCAATTAAATAGGCATTTTAATAATTTTCTTCTGCTGTCACGTCTCAACAAACTAACTTGAAAGTGTCTAGTAATATCTTTTATAACGAGAGGTTGAAGAACATTTGTATGTACCATGAGAGATCTGCTGAAGGATAAATGGCCACTAGATACCAAGATTAAATAGCAACAAAAAAAAAAAGCCTGATATAACTAAGGTAGCCAAAGTGGAAAGCTGATGCAAGAAGTTCCACGAAAGCCACAGAGTAGTCTTGAAGGAAAAAAAGAAAACATTTTGTAATGAGTAATAAATTGTTTTTCACCATGAAAAATTAAACGCCCAAGCAGTAAAAAAATGATACTTGCATGTTAACAGTCAAGAGTCTAAATATGGTCCATATACAGGATTTTTTGTCCCTATGGTCACCTGCAAGGTTCCAAATAGCTTCATTGTAGAATTTTTAAGTTGAAGGCCAAATTACTACTAAAGTTTAACTCACCTGAAGCATTCTCTTAAGACCTACATATTTGGAGTGCAGAAGCAAATACACTCTTTCTAAGACCTATATGAGAAAATTTAGTGGGAAGAAAATAAACAGGAGCTTTTGTCTGAGTAAATTTTCCAACAACTAAAATGAGATAAAACAGAGAAAACTTTGTATTATATAGCAGCATACCTTAATTGCAGCTAAATTTGTGTCTATATCCTCCACTTTGACCTGATATAATGTTGCACGTGCTTCTTCAAGTCTGCCAGAGTAACGAACTGATTCTCTAATGGCCAATTGTAGTGGACTTGTCTCACCAACATGGATATTACCAACCAAAACACCATTTTCTTCAGGATTATCTTCCTTCTTTAGTAACAAAAAGCCCATTCTTGTAAGTGTATATAATGAATCTGATAAAGGACCTGTTAATTGCTTTTCATAAGATGCAGTGACAAGGCCATCATGGTTTTGAAATCTGATCCGCATGAGCTCCAAGTGATTATATAGAGCTTCCAAAATCTTGTCACCTTTTGGAAGCTTTTCAGCCAAGTTAAAAGGAAGTATGCTCTTAAAATGTGAGGGCATGCCATGAAAAGCTTCTTTCACAGCACGAGATCTAAAGATACCTAGAGCTGCCTTAGAAAGAGATTCTGCCCTTTGAAACCTTTTTAGTTTGTACTTCCTTATGAATTTATTGGCACGCAGGACTTCCTGAATGATTGCAAACCAGTAGTCTCTGTGGGAATGACCACTATACTCAAAGACAATGGGCTCGACTCTGCAAACAAATGAATCATATAGCAAACCAAGATCTATCAGTTATCAAGAAGCTATCCTCTGTTCCAATTAGATGAGGCCATAATTAAATTTGGCACTTGTTCACTTACACAGAATCCGACTTGCATATAATGGCGTTATCAAAGAAGCGAGCACCCCATGGCCCAGTTAACTCACAATTTACCACCTGCTTCAAGTCCTTGGTCAAGTCATATCTGGACGTACCAATGCCTGATGCTTCAAAATATAGGGCATGGCTGGTGAGTGTCAGCCTTCCTGCCATTAAAAACATCCTTCTGAAGCTTCTATGCTGATAAACATTTAACCTGCAGAAAAACAGATTACCGGGAGAAAGATGCTTAACCAGGCCTTGTGGATATTCTGGTGTGCTGCAGAATAGACTTAGCATCAACTTCTAAGATAATTTCTCCATCAGCAAGGCTAAAATTGAAACTCTGTGGTCGTCCATATATATGCTTCATTGATTTCAGAACCCTATAATATACACATTCCGTAAGTGTAATGTCATCAAGCCAAAAGATATGGCATCATAGTCAAATATATTCTGGAGAAATTTATCTGTTTCCAATGCAGCAGTCCGTGATCAAAAGTCGTAAATCCAGATTACAAACGTTACAATGCTTGCTAAACCAGTGGATAATAGCAACCTTATCATCTTAAAAAAGATTAATTACAAGAAAATGTCATCAAAATCTATACTCCGAAATGGAATTTGATCATGATAATTCATAACTTCAGTATAATCCATAAAACATTTAGTAGCACAAACCAAAAACTTACATAAATTTTTATTGACCTAGAAAATGATCATGTAACAAAATATCATGACATGGCTATTCTTAGTAGTCAAACCCTTTTCCTATAATGCCTCATCAAAAAATAACATGTGGCATTTGGGGTCAGCTACTTGGATATTTTCCATTCATTTAGTTCTATCAAGAGTCAAATAATATAAAGGTTTCTTATGTCTTACCCTACCTCCACCTGTCATCACATAAAGACCATAGTTGATTCAACTTGTCTAACCAGTGCACCTACAACTCACGTTTGGAAAAATATCATTTAGAATGGTTTTATACCATCAGAACTGTGTTACTAGATTTATTGACAGTGACAATGGTTATATTATGCTCGCTTCATGATAAGAATCTGCCCTTTTAATCGGAGTCAAATATTCCTAACTGATCGCAAATGTAAAAGAAAATAACAACAACCTGAACATTTCCTTGTATAGTGACCCAGAATCAACATGCAAAATAGTTGCAGTATCACCGTGACCCGGTATCAACTCTCATCACATTTCCTTGTTTTATTATGCTATCCACAATGAAGCATATATATACTCCTGGTAATTTTCTCCCCCTTTTTATGTTTACAGTAGTCTATGTCTGTCATAACTAGCGATAGTAGCGAACCTATTACTCATATTGCCACAGTTTTCGCAGTCGTAGCATCTTGGAACAGAGCTATAGAAATCCAAGACTCCATGGCTTAATCGTTCCCTCATTGTCAAGATGCTTGCTTTCTCTCAATCATGTGTTTGTCTACAAGTATGAACATGTGTGCATGTTTGTGTGTGAAATGGTCTATCAGATAACTAATGCAACATTCAGATTGTAGACATGTGAACAATCAGCAAGTAAGACAGCAAAATTATGATTATGAAACAGTAGCTAGAATTGATGAGTTATATCTCATGTTAATCAGCTTAAGTTACTGAATCATGAAGAAAGAACTCCTATTGAAGTTCCTCTGACAAACAAGTAATCAACAAAATTCTCAGGAGAAATAAAAAATAAAAAGATATCAGATGGCATACTTGTAGAGTCTTTTGAGGTACTTGTCATATATCAGAAAGTGGAGTCGGCCACCTGAAGAGCTAGTAAGTGCATCAAAGAGATTGTGCACAGTGATTGGATCTGCTACTAAAGCACAAGCAGAAACTATTCGGGCAAAAGCTTCCAGTCCAACAGTCTTCTTGCCATCAATCTGATGCAGGAGACAAAAATAAAGACTGATTTAAATTCATGTCAAAAGCAGAATATGAAAAATGATCTGACATGATAGTCAAAGTTATTAAAAAAAGAAGAGGATGACTTAAAGAAAAATGACAAACCTGACTAGCCAATCTCGTCACACTTGCATAAAATAATGACCCCTCGTCGTCATTATCAACTTCTGGACAGTTAGAGAAACCATTTTCCTATTACAATTATCAAAATGACAATTAAATACTGCAGAAAGTTGGAGATCTCAACCACCAGATACCGACAAAGGAACAATCAGGATCAATATACCGAACATTAAGCGATAAAAACAAAGGAAAAATGACAGAAGAAAAGTAAAGATTAGATGCATAAAGAGTTCTTTCTCCTTTTCTACTTATATGCATAAATACTTATTCTTTTACTTTTTTTTTTGTAACTATATTCGTAAGAGTGATCCAGTAGAAGGTTACTGTGATAGTGTTGCTAAGTGACTTGTACTTGAAAAATCAAAGTAAAATATAGTACCAGAAAGCCATGTCATAAATTTGAGAGGGTTTTGTAAATACGCTGCTGTAAAAGTGGATAAGTGTCTCACATCGAGTAGGAATTCAGTCTCCGTATCAGGTGCTTCCCATGCAAGCATCATGTCAAAAGTTAATAGGGAAAAACCCTTATCAGCCAGATGATCTGGCCGCTGAGTTTCCACACGAAGAGCCTTGTGAGCACAGTACTCCACTAGGTTCCTAGCATAAGACGTTGGTTGATTCGAATGATCAGGTAGCTCATCTTCAAAAGACTGCTGCAGCTGCTCCACTGACAGGAGAAGAATCCTGAAACGCGAATGCCCATCAATTATCCCTTTCTCTTTTCCACAAGCCACAAAAAATATCACTACCTTAACGTGGTGACCAACTATGAACAACAACAGAGCAGGCTCTTTGTATAACATGAAACAACTCAAAGCTAAGCCAAAATTTCTGCCCTCCCTGTAAAAGTTTTGTTCCCAAAATACACCTCCCTACCCTGCACAATCTTCTTCCCGCTACGGAAACAGCTCGGAACCGATCCAATATCTACATTGGTCAAGGGAAGCCTTCAACAAAGACCAACAGCAACTCAACAAAATTGCATCATTGCATCTCAAGGGATCCAAAGGCAAAACTTTTTACCCTCCCTGTAGAAGTTTTGTTCCCAAAATACACCCCCCCTGCCCTACATAGACCAATATATCTACTACATTGGTCAAGGGAAGCCCATTATAAAGATCAGCTGCGACTCGATAAAATTGCATCAAGATGGTCGCTGAAGTGAATACATTTTCCCCCAAACAAAGGAGGGATACAGAATGGCAAGAGATGATCGAGAAGAAGAAAAGAAAGGCGAGAGATCAACCTGGAGCACCGACGGATGACCAAACTGGCGACGGAGGAGAGGTTGGGGATGGGACTAGAAGCGGCGAGGTCGCCCTCCATCTCCGCCTCCTCTTCCTTCTTGTCGCCGCCGCCGAGAAGAACGAGTTCAAGAATCCCCATTTCGCACGGTCGTCTCGTTCATTCCCCGGCGATTCTTCTCCGGCCTCCGGATGTGAGTTGCTGCAGCGACCGTTGCTTCCTCCACGAAAGGCGGTTTCTTTTTTATCTCTCTCCCCTCCTGTAACGATGGAAGGAGCGAACGAGCAGGAGGAATCCCCGCCATTACCACCATCTGCACCTCCGAACAAGCGACAACTTCGCGGATCGCGCAGATGCTCGACGAGCCATCCGAATTATTATTATTATTATTATTATCATTATTATTATTATTATTATTATTATTATTATTATTTAATAATTAAATAACAACAAGATATAAAATTAATTAATTATTTATTTAAGTATTTTAATTTAACTCAAACGCTGTTTTTTCCACTTTCTCAATTGCCCCCAATTTCGTTGGGTCGGTTTGTGTCATAGACCTTTCTAATAAATGACTTTTTAGGGAAATAAACTATTGAATAGTCGATAAGCACTTGCTGCTTACTAATGATTACTTTCAAACACTTGTAATTCAATAAGTATGAAGCGTCACAAAATAATATTATTTTTTATTATGCCATATAATAGGTATACAGGCCACATAAACTTAATTGGATATGAGTGATGCAGCAATATTTTTAATGGTAATTATCGAAAGGATGGCTCCAATAGGAAGCGTGTTGGAATGGAATGGTAGCTGATGTACTGAATCACGTGCGTCGAACTTTTACGTGTCAGGAGGCAGTGCGCAGAGGAACCACGAGTCACGTGCACAACTGTGTACCGTGGGCGTACGTGTTTGGTGTGTTCGTTAGTCGCGTGAGATCAACGATAAGTCGCCGCATGGTCTCACGACAGGGCTCATCCAACGGCTCTCATTGGTCAATGTATTTTGTACGGGCGAGCATACCGTTGCTTTTAATCAAACGTGCACGATGCGAGGCGTGGTGGAGACGCCGTTTGGTGCGCTTAGAGAAACGAGACTCGTCACCTATTCCTCCATTCCAACGGACGTTTCACTGTTCAAAAGCGCCGCCTCCTTTCCCAAGGCTCCGAAAAAGCGTGCTTGGCGGACCGAATTCGCTAAACTCGGAAGAATAAGAAGAAAAAGAACAAGGCGGCGAAGGCGGCGGCGAAAAATTAGGTCAGACTTCGAAGCCGCATTCTTCTTCTTCTTCTTTTTTAATCTTCGATGTACTACTAATCCGTCTCGAGAGTACAGATCGGCTTAAGATTTGAGCTCCGATCTGTTTACTCCTAAGGATCCGTCTTGATTGCCTCCGATCTGACTTCTGAACTCTCTATTTTTCCTTAGATCTTTGGGTTTTCGGTAAAATGATCGAACATGATGAATCCTAACTCTATTTTTGTTAGCTCGACTTTAATAGTTGTGTCCGATGCTTTTTTTGGGATCATTGTGATTTCGATCTTTGATTAGTTCTTCTGTTGTGGCGTTTACGGCTTATTTTGGGTCGTAGGATCGATGGCGAACATCGACATCGAGGGGATCTTGAAGGAGTTGCCGAACGATGGGCGGGTGCCGAAGACGAAGATAGTGTGCACTCTGGGGCCGTCGTCGAGGTCGGTGCCGATGCTGGAGAAGCTTTTGAGAGCTGGCATGAATGTTGCCAGGTTCAACTTCTCACATGGGACGCACGAGTACCACCAGGAGACCATTGACAACCTTAGGATCGCCATGCAGAACACACAGATTCTATGTGCCGTCATGCTCGATACGAAGGCATTTTTCTTCTCTGATGATATTTGATGCTGATATATTTTCCATTTTAGTTGTTTTTTAGTTTTAAAAAAAATTGAACTACTTCTAAGAAAATGTTTGATTAATATCATGTTTATATGGAAATAGCTTTAAGTGAAGATCATTCGGCGCATTTTGCTAAATCAATTTTGTTTCAACAGGTACCTTGTTCTAGCAACTGACCTGTTTTATGCGTTTCAATTTCTTCTTCTTCCTCTTTTTTTTTTAATCCAGTCTTGTTGTTCTTATGGTGTTGCCTGTTGAGGCGAACCTTTTTTTTCCCTTTTACATTTCACGTATGGAAATATTTGGGACTTTCAGTAAAATAAGTAGTTCCTCTGAAAAATTTGGTCATGCTGAAGATATAATTAAATCATGAATGTTCTTGGCTCAGTAATTGCTCATTTTCCTATATTGTATCTGGTGGCCTCTTTTGAATCTCTTACAAAAGTAAAAAAAACTGAAATTTTTTTGTCATGCTGGTGATATAATTTATACCATGAATATTCTTGGCTCAGTAATTGCTCAAATTTCTATATTGTATCTGGTGGCTTCTTTTGAACCTCATCTAAGATTGACATTTATTTCAGTTGGAGAATAAAGAAACGTACATGCATATTTATCTCTTAATGTTGTTTCAATATGCAAAGAAAATTTATCTAATATTTCTTTTCAGCTTTTCTTTTCTTCATATGGTTAAGGCCATACAATTAGTTAAATTTGCCAATTCTTGCTTTGTATGAGTCCGTATGTGGCATGTCTTATCAAAGTAAGGTTGTTGGTTTACTGAACATGTTCCTCTTACTAGTACAGACACTAAAACTTATGAGAGGCTTTCCAATTGAACTTTATATCAATTGTCTTTTTCTGCAAGATTTTAAGCAGAGGAACATCAGATGTCTTATTCTTTTTTGTTTCCATGTATAGTAGTAAACATGTGAGGATTTAGAAATTTGTACTTGAAGAAACAATGGGTCTTCAAATGTGCAACATTGGAGTAAATTGTCTCTTTCCACCTAACAATCGGCTCAAATCGAACTCGTTACTAATTTTTTTCCTGCAAGAATTCTTCATTTATGTTGTTAGGCCCTTGAAGTATCTGCCTTCTATCTTACTGTCATCACAGGGCCCTGAGATCCGCACTGGTTTCTTGAAGGATGGCAAACCTATCAAACTTAAGGAGGGACAAGAAATTACAATCACCACTGACTACAGCATCAAGGGCGATGAGAACATGATTTCTATGAGTTACAAAAAGCTCCCTGTAGATCTGAAGCCTGGAAATACTATATTGTGTTCTGATGGTACCATAACGTTGATTGTGCTGTCATGTGACCCAGAGGCTGGAACTGTGAAATGCCGTTGTCAGAACACAGCAACATTAGGTGAGAGGAAGAATGTCAATCTTCCAGGTGTTGTGGTTGATCTTCCCACATTAACAGAGAAAGATAAGGAAGACATCATGGGTTGGGGTGTTCCCAACAATATTGATATGATCGCTGTGTCATTTGTGCGCAAGGGATCAGATCTTGTTACTGTTCGACAATTTCTTGGTCCACATGCCAAACACATCAAGTTAATGTCAAAGGTCTGTATTTTCTTATCTGCTACATTATTTAAATTCCAAAAGCACACATGACACCACCAGGACTTCCTAATTTTAGTATAAGCAATGGTACCACCATTTCTTGGAATTTTGACTTTGTCAGGTCACCGGGATGCCTATTTCTGGCTATTTTTTGGGAGGTACTGATTACAAACTGAAATAAAGGCATCTGTCTGATATATAGTTGTCTGTATACATATGCATACATTGGTTAATGTAGGAGTTCATCCAAGAGTGCTTGGATCAGGTTGATTTTGGAGTTTTGTCAAATTATCTTCTTGACTCTGCCCATCAAATCATCCTAAAATCAGTTTTGCAATATATTATTTTATTTTTTCACAATTTGATTAATAGACAAGATATCTTCAGTCTTTAATTTCTGGTCTGACTGATGTTTAAAAGTGTTTATTAGCTTGAATTATCATCATTTTGAAACCTCTAACAATGGATCTCTAACCCTAAAAGTTGGTCTTGTTGTTGCCATCAGTGTTTGTTTGAAATCACCTATGCATATTAAAATCTTAACAATGTACATCTCTGTTTCCTGTTGTTATTTGTCTATGTAGGTTGAGAACCAGGAGGGTGTCATAAATTTTGATGAAATCTTGAGGGAGACAGACTCTTTCATGGTTGCTCGAGGTGATCTCGGAATGGAGATACCCGTTGAGAAAATTTTCCTTGCTCAAAAGATGATGATTTACAAATGCAACCTTGTTGGGAAGCCTGTCGTCACTGCCACCCAAATGCTTGAATCCATGATCAAATCCCCCCGCCCAACACGTGCTGAGGCTACAGATGTTGCAAATGCTGTTCTTGATGGCACAGACTGTGTCATGCTCAGTGGTGAAAGTGCAGCAGGTGCCTATCCTGAGTTGGCAGTGAAGATTATGGCTCGTATTTGTATTCAGGCTGAGTCCTCGCTAGACTACGAAGCAATTTTCAAGGAGATGATAAGATCTGCACCTCTTCCCATGAGCCCACTGGAAAGTCTTGCGTCATCAGCTGTCAGGACAGCCAACAAGGCTAAGGCCAAGTTAATCGTTGTCCTGACTCGTGGTGGCACTACAGCCAAATTGGTGGCCAAATATCGACCTAGTGTTCCAATTCTTTCAGTTGTTGTCCCTGTGCTGCTGACCACAGACTCATTCGATTGGTCTGTCAGTGATGAATCACCTGCAAGGCAAAGCCTCATTTATAGAGGACTGATACCGTTACTGGCTGAGGGTTCCGTCAAGGCTACAGATTCTGAGTCGACAGAGGTGATCCTTCAGGCTGCACTCAAGTCAGCAGTGGAGCAGAACCTATGTGAGCCAGGTGATGCTGTTGTTGCACTCCACCGCATTGGCGTTGCCTCTGTTATAAAGATCTGCATTGTGAAATGATTAGCAAATCAACCAGGCATGCAGCAATTCAAATTGCTGTTAATGGCTTCCTTTTCTGGTTTAAAATAACAGTATATTCCAAGCTCAGCCTTCTTTTTTGCAAGTTCTTAGTATAATGAGCTGGTCATTGGAGGGACTCCAATTTTAAGCCAATTGTTCCATGGTTTATGATTTCCAAAAACATTGCATTCCTCTGGCCTCATGCTGGCCAATGCAGACAAACTTATACTCGTCTGTTTCTTGACATTGGTTTTGGTAAACGTGATTGAGCTATGTTTGCATACTTGTTTCTGATCATTGTGGAGAGTAGGTTAAGCATGTATAAGAGTTATTCCTCGGTTATTTTATGACATGTAAATTATCATGGAATTCTTGGCTTGTTTTGCAGAGGATGTTAACATTCAGTTCGGTGCAGATGCAGTCACAAGCGGTATTTCAAGCTGATTAAGGGTGGGATTCATGTGGCTGTGATATCTAAATTGGAGGTGAATAATGATGAAAGCTTAAGAGTGATGAGGTAGTCGAAATATATATATATATATTTTTACTTATGTTGGAAATTCTCTTTCATTTTCAGGCTCTTGGAATTACTGAATCATTAGGCAGTAGTTTGACTACAATTATGAATGGGGATATGCTTACAGACAACATATCAGGTGAATAGAACAATCTGTCACAAAGCAAGAAATTAGCATGATTTCCAGTCATCTTGCTTAATGCGGTGGACGTCTCTTTGACGGCGAGGATGATTCAACGAAGAGAATCCGAGCCACTCTGGGCCGCTGGATACCTCCGTCGATAGGTAGAAGGGGACTGGCGGGAGAGTAGTTGAAGCCAAATCCAATTAATGGGTATTCCTTATATTTCACTTAAGCGGGTCGGCTGATCCAATCCGCTGCGTCCCCACGACCTTAACGGGTGGACGGAGATCTTGACCCGAACTTGTTGCAGCGAGCCATACCGGGTCTGAGATGGTTTAACCCGGTCCGTTTTGGAGTCGAAGGTCGTTGTGGGAGCCTAAGAGTTCGAGGGGGAGTCGGTTCGTTCCCTTAAAGAAAGCTCCGTCGTTGTGGGAGCTTAAGAGTTCGAGGGGGAGTCGGTTCGTTCCCTTAAAGAAAGCTCCGTCGTTGTGGGAGCTTAAGAGTTCGAGGGGGAGTCGGTTCGTTACCTTAAAGAAAGCTCGCCCTGAACCCGCTGCCGGTCGAATTCGCTGGCGATCTCAAGCGATATCTTCGGTCGTCGCCTGGGGTTTGGATCTTTTCTACCTTTCTTGAACGATTCTTCTCCTTTTTCTTTTGATGAACAAGATCTTGGTGCTAATTTTGGCAGAGATTGGGCGTTCTTGGAGAGGATATTGGGTTTTCGAGAATTCGGATCCGGAGTCGCGGTTTGGATCTTGTTCGCCATCGAAGCAGCGATCTCTCTCTGGGGATGAACTCGTCTTCTTGTTGCGTCTCCGGGAATCTCCCGTTCCTCTATGACGGTGAGCTCCTCGTCGATCGATCCTCCTGTGCTTTTCTTATACCTCGTTTGTTCGTTATTGTCGGTCGCTTTTTCGTTTCGATTCATTAGTTCGTAATAAAGTCCCCTGTCGGTCATCGGCCATCCCGATCCCGATGACGAAAGGATGTGAGCCCTAGTTTATCTTAGGTGTAAGCCCAGTTCTTGATTACATTATTAGTTCTTGAGACTTGTAGGTTTTAGGTAGTATGTTCATTTGGATTTAAGCCAAATAATAAGCCAGTCTTATAGATGCTGAAAGTGTAGAGCGCACGTCCATCTCAACATTTGGCATAAATTTTTTATATATATTATTTTTTTAAGTATTCAATATTCAGATCCATAAAGCATTGTTGATGTATTATAATTTTTTTAAAATCTTAAAGATATCCGATGATCGTATAAGACTCCCGATGTCGTTCATCATTTTAATCATTCTATTTTTATTTTGTGAATAATAATTTTATTGATTTTTTTATCTTATTGAATAATTAATCTAAGAGACCAATTTCTTATCTATTTAATTTATTGATCTTTTAAGCTTCTCTAGAATCACTAAGATTATATTTTATATATTTAGTTTTAATCTTACATAATCTTACATGTCCTTAATATAATCTCATGTTAATAGGAAAGGAAACTTCCTATAATTTTTATTCTTAATATAATCTCATGTTAATAGGAAACCATATTATATAGGACCCCAATATCCAAACCTTGTATTCATACTCAAATTTTGTTTGGATCTATTTGTATACGTAGCTTTCAAAATTTTAGTAATGCATCAGTTGCTTGACCTGCCAATAACCATATCAATATTGTTTTAGTGCAATACATGTAGGGGGCTACCAATGGAAAAAAGCTCAAAGCACCAGAAGTTTCAAGAAGATTCCCAAAGGAATGTGTCGCTCTATCCTCCTCAAACTATGAAAATTTCGGTTTTTGGTTTATATAGGCCTACAAATGCATGATTATTGATCATTTCCTCTTCATGTGAGTCGCTGAGCATTGTTTATAACCATTTGGATACATGAATACTTGTTTTCCTAATTGAGTTGTCAGATACGCTGTGCGTGTGTGTGAATGGATGCATGCCGCACATGCGTGTGCTCGTTCTTTGTGATTATGATTGGCTGAGTTGACCATTTCTGTTCGTCAGATGCCATTCACCTTGCAGGAGAGAGAGAGAGAGAGAGAGAGAGAGAGAGGTCGCACTTTGTTAGTGGAATTGAGAAAGGTAACACGGCGGCAGGAGATTCCCTGCTTTGATGTTCTAAATTTTGTTGGAGCTTTATGATACGTGCGTGCTTTAGCCGCCGAGGAAGCTTGCAGGAGCTGTGACTTATATATAATCTGCAGAATTTTGTGCGTTCTTTTTCTGTTTGCGCGACTTAGTTCTCGCTAGCGGCGCAGACCCCTGGAGGGCGGGCGGCTGGCATGACACCATAACTCATCTGATTAGGACACCCACCCCGTCGATACAACTTATTGGTACCACCATAAGCCAGCCCCACAACATCCAAAAGAATTAAATACTGTAAGCAGTAAATACATATTATGATTCGTGAAAATAACAACAGCGCCCATCACCTAGAAGAACTTGTCGAGAAAAAAGAGTATTAGCCCTTCACCAAAATTTGTCCATCAAAACGGTACAAGATACATACCAACTTTGTTCCTGGCCCCCTCCATATGCCCCTGTGAGTTCCACCACTTGACACGTTTCGGCATATATATATCATATATGGAGCCACAGTTGGTGTCGAACTAGAATTTAAAATCTTTCTTCTTTGATTTCCCTTCTTTCTCCTTGCGCTTCCTCTTGTTTGCAGCCTGCTGTAGTAGTTAAAAGGAACCCAAAAGATAGACAAAACCCCTCTGAATATCACTAACTCAAAAACTTATCATGCACAAGAACCAGACGATGAAAAATAGTACGATACAAACCTCTGCAACCATGTCACTGAAGTCCTCCTTCTGGTTCCGCAACTTCTCTTCTTCCCGGGCTTCTTCATACCTGTGATGATACCACCAATTATAATTTAATTTCCAACCAGGTGAAGAACACCCACTTTATGAACCAACGTGTAAGCTTTCTCTTACTTGGCCGCCAAAACGTCATCCATAACTTCCAGTTCCTCAGGCTGTATTGTGACATCCACTTTGTCCGACTTTTGACCTCGTAGAAGATCAACCTATGGAAGGTGATAAACAAAACAACAATGCTAAGGCAAAACAGACCAGAAGCATCCCAAAGCCAAATGATACAATCTTAATTAAAATTCAATTAGCATAACCACTGCCAATTAATGCGTATTCACATAAAAAGCTTCTCACCCTCTTAGCACCCATCTTCTCCTGTGCCCCAAGCACATATCTGTTCAAGGAACAAAAAAACGCAAGACCAACACCAAAGTCATGCTGCTCTTGTATTATAATATATTTATTACCAACCTGAAAAGATGACAAGAATAAAACTACTTACGTGTGACCCGTTCCAAGCAGTGTCCCAGGAGCAATCCTTTCTTCTTTCTCCTCCAAAACCTTCAGATAACAAAGAAGCAGCGTTACAAACTTGACAGCTCAATAAATCAACAACTAAATGCACAATCCATAGCAAGCCTAGGCTGGCCAACAGGCCTCTTTAGGCCTTGTTTTGGTCCACTTTATACCCATTACCAGCATGGAGGATAGCCTAGAACTGCCTTGATGTCAAATTAGACAAAATTTAAATTTATTTACTTGATATAAGGGTTTCTCAGGCTCCTTCCTTTGCTGCTTCCGAAGGTCGATAACATCAGGTGTCTCAACACCGGTAGGAGTGCTGAACAATGAAGCAGTGATTTAAGAAGATGCACATCTGGAGTTACGAACCAGGGATAATTTTCAAAAGGAAAAAAAAAGCAAAAATAACCTAGAAAGGCTGTCCACAGATTGCATGCCAGCTTCCAGTTCCTCCTCTTCCATCTCTTCTTCTTCTTCTTCTTCTTCTTCCATTTCCTCCTCCTCCTCCTCTTCCTCCAAGTCTCCCCAATGCTTGCTCCGATCAACTGGCTCTTCCTAACATCCAACATAAAGGTCTAATAAGGTAACAATGCACAAGCATCAAAGAAACTCTAAAAACATGGTCAATGGTTTTTATTTCTCAAAAATAATACCAAAAACTACTTGGTAAAAAAATACAATAGTAATAATATTAAACCTCCAATACTTAAGTTGCATAAATACATCAAACGTATACCCCCTAATACATCTCGTAATGGGATCTTTCTGTTTCATGAAAAAAAAAAAAACAGGGACACTGACATACCTCGTAATTGAGTTGTTCTTGTTGTTGAACCCCAAAAACATCACCATATAATGGACGCCCATACTAACAATTAAACAAGAGAGGTCATTTCAAAAAGGAAAAAAGAGATCATGTAATGTACTTCATGAGATGCAGGAAAAAAAAAAATCACAATCACGAACAGAGGCAAACATACTTCGTCAACAGGGGGTTTGCCCCAACCACCAGGATGATAGCCAAAACTAGCTCCTGGAGGAATAGGTGCATTTAAACCAGGAATTTTCAATTGTGGATAGGAGGGTGGCGGGCCATACCTCTGTTCAATAACAGTTTGTAAGTATATATTGAAGAACGAAGGCAAGAACTAGTGGGAGCAGTAAGAGTTACCTGCATATTAATCAGCCATGGAGGTGGTGCACCATCAGGCATACCAAGTGCCTCTTTCAGCTCCCGTGACAACATACCTGGCTTCATTTCCCTAAGCTTGACCTATGCAGTTACAAAGAAACAAAAAAGGGCTAATTCTACCATATGTGGAACAATCAAGACAAGTGGAATACCATATGTTTAGAAACTAATACTATTAAGGTCTTTACCAACAGCAACAAGGATTCATCAAAAGACTATACCCAAGAAAACCAAATACAAAATATTCTTATTAACTGTTTTACAGATGTGCCTAAAAGATAGAAATGTACTCAATATTTATTTTTAGGTGATATAAGCAAATCAGAAAAATAACATCTCTCGAGGTAAGGCTGTGTATATTACCCCCCGCTGAATCACACATTCGCGACAACCTGATGCATTATGACACTCTTTAAGGAGCTAGAAGTTTGTCAACTTGGATCAGAAAGTTGAAATTGCACCTTTCAGTACCATGTTATGTGAACTGCTCATTAGATTAAAAAAACACTATCCTCGAAAATGTGAATATAATCATCTATTATTGAATCTAGAACTTTCTCAGTAAGTGGAGCCAACAACCAAGAAACAAACATCGCAAAATGGTCGAGGCAACTATTAACTTTAGTAAAAGCCACAAACAGGTGCAACGTAGAAGCTCAAATAACCACATAAATGACAGCTAATTGCAGTTAAAAGTACCTCAAACTCTTTTCCCTCGAAATAGAGATCACCAAGTGTCGTTAACTTTGGTTTAGTCTGATACTTGAAGAAGGCATCATGCAGGACCTGCAAAAAGGGGAAAACAAAAAGGGGTCAGCATTCAACCAACTAAAGAAAGGCAAGGCAGATCTGTTCACATAGCTTAAGGAGCAACATGAGTTGCCCGATAACAAAAATGAGACCAATGACAAGATGTTTAGAGCCTATTGTTTGTAGAAATTACAGCAGGAGAGTAACCATGGCCAAAAAATCAATACCAAGAAAATTTTAGGATCTCATACACAATATTCTGGAATCTCAAGCACATTCATAATGGAACCACAGAAATATCATGGTAAATTACTCAATAAAATAATTAGATAATTTACCTCCATGAATGGCATAATGGTAATGCTTAAGTGACAAAGTAAATAAACCAGAAAACAATAAACAAAACCAACCTGATAGTCTATATCCATCTTTCCCATCTTTGGTTGCATGCGTTCACGCTGCTTCTGTTTCAGCTTCTTGCTGTCCTCTTTTTCTATATATGCCTAAAAAATTGATAATACAAGAAAAAATTAAACATGAAAGGATGGCTCAACAACTTCAACAAGAACAATGACATTCCAAATATTCAATCTAAAACTAATATAAGCCTTCCAACTGATTCTCAATAATCTCTCTTAACCCCACAGCTGAAGGGCCCAATAAAAAAAAAAATCAAGGAAAGCAAGTGCTTATTACAACAAACAATCTGCATTTTTCATGGTTCAGTTTCTCATTACCTGTCTTATTTTTTCAATTCCTGTTGCAGCAATGAAGTCGGGAAGTTGAAAAGGCTGTTTCTCAATGCCTCGTTTTCCCTGTGATAATCAAAGCCAAAACAAATAAGCTCTGGATACCTATTGAATCTCTAAGAAGCTACAACTTGGTTCTAATAAGAAAAATAGGTAATTCCGAATCTTAAGGTGGAGTAACATCTCAAAAAATATGAAAATATGAAAAAGAAAACAGTTCAGTCTGGTTTTGATGAATAATGACTTTAACTCTTTAAGTAAATTAGAGCTTGATTTCAAACAAATTTGGGTGTCACATACAGATAACTAGTTACTTCAAATATATATTCCAATTTATACCCATACTATTTTGTAATAAGAACACATCATATTTCTCGTAATAAGACCAGCATGTGTCTAACAATGCCCCACCAACATAAAAACCCTAAATCCCTAAGAAATAATACCATAACATCCTGCTTCCATTGTAGTTACAGTTATATCCCTGCAATAATAACATGTGTTAAGTGGGGTGGAACCTTTTTCAAATTTATAATTCCCCACCTCCTTATGCAAAACTAGGAGAATTATATTCCCACATGCACAATATATATACAAAAATATCCATCAAATTCATGCAAAATATTATAACTCACCTGTAAAAACTTCCGCTTTTGGCACCAATGCCTTGGAACAGGTACCGTATTGCGATATGACTTAAGAAAAACAAGAATCTTGGGATCTGCAGCTGTTGCATCCCACACCTTGCAGATTAAATCAGAAGTTAATCAAAAAGAACAGTCCTTCAAAGAACTTATGCATGGTAGATTACTAAAACCAGATCACAGATACAATTGGAAATCCACATTCCAAATAAAGTCAAAAATCTCTTCATTTCAGTTACTTTTGTTACCCAGGATGAACTAGTAATTGACAAGCATCAATGTAATTTATTCTCACTTCATCCCTGTATTAGATAGAAAGTCTCCAGTACAATGATTTCAAAAGGCGCTCGAGCGCTCCCCTAGGAGCTCAAGCGAGGCAAGGCGAGGCCCGAGCACCTCGTTTAACATCTAGGCAGCGCGCTTCAAAGAGGCGTCGCTTGGGCGCTCGCCCGAGCCCAAGTGTCGGGCACTTCGAGCGAGCGCCTGATTTAAACCAAGCGACCGAACCAGCTTTTTAGGTCTGGTTTGGTCGCATTTGCGTTAGTTGGTGCACAGCCTCCCCATCACGACTTCCCCCAACCCCAACCCTACTCTCGATTCCGCCGCCGACATTTCCTCTTTGCTGCTGTTGCCACTGCTCTCTGCTACCACCCGCTGCCGCTGCTCTAAGACAGCAACCTCCTGTCCACGACTGGGTTCTCACCGTGACTCAGCTTCTCATCTCGGTCTCCTTCTCGTACTCTATTGTTAACAGTAGAGAATTTTTTTAAATATTAAAATATATTTTAATATTTTTAATATTTTAAAGCATCACGTTTCGCTCGGGCAAACACCTCGGAGCGTTTTGGGACCTTGACGCCTAGCGCTTTTTAAATCACTGCTCCAGTATCCATGAATATATGCCTGAAAAGTCTCTCAAGCATCCATATCCAACTACTGCAGGGTGGAAAGTACTAGCAACAGTACACAAAATATTTAAGGAATCCAAAGTTAATCCTTTGATATGTAATCAAAACAGGCATTGGCTATCTGAAGCTCAGGCTCAAAAGGGTATAATATGACATGAATAAGGATGTAAACTCCATGTTACTGAGTCTGGGCTGAAGTAGACTAGTTTACATTGTATGACAAAGTCGCTTGTGAACTTCTTATAAAGTAAAACTTTGAAACTATGTTCAGAACAGTTTTCCTGCTTTATGATTAAACTAAATCATTTGGCATTACATTGCTCCACACAAAATTGATAACACTGAGGGAGTTGCACAAAGTGTGCCCAAAGAGTATAAAACTGCAGGGGGAAAGGTTACACTCTATTACTTAAACATATCTCATGTCCTCAACTGAGATACTTTTAATTGATAATGTCTCGATTACCACTACAACCAACACAATTACTGGTAAAAATTTTAAAATAAATCAAACAGGCCATGCCAGCTAAAAAGTGCACAATAAGAAAGAGAAACCATCATGAAAGAATACCTCAACCACATCTGGCCTTGAGCATATTTGTTTCAGATCTGCAATTTTCATTCTTCTTTGAAGCTACAAAAGAGATCCAAACATTAATCATATGCAACGTTTCACAAGAAAATCAGAATTAATAAAATATAACTAACCTTTTTCTTCTTATTCGACAGACCTTTCTCCTTCTGCTGTGCTTCCTGCTCTTCTTCCTCTGAGTCAGAATCTCCTTTCTTCTTGGCTGCCGCATTACCGGCAGCCTCATCCTTTTTGTCATCGTCCTGCAAGAAAAATAACACACAGATAAGGCCAGCATTTTTTATCATCACAAGTCATTACAATAAAATCGCATCTTCCACCAGACCTCCGCAGAGGCAGCGTCCTGGAAGCTAAACTTCTCAAGTACGCTCTTGAAATCCTCGAGGAAGCTTTCTTCTACATCAGCCTTCTCTGGAACATACTCCACTTCAACTGATACCTCAACCTGAACCACATCCCATAACTCAAGTATCAGAATACAAGAAACACCGTCAAGAATAAAGAGAAAACAAAGAAACATGCAAGAAACACCAGAAAGAATAAAAGGAAACCACAGAACATACAAGAAATACACAAAAAGCAACAAGAAACCAAAACTCCAGAAAGAACGAAAACGCACAAGAAACGCCGGAAAGAACAAAGAGAAAGTCAAAGAATATATAGTCACATCACTTTCCTTGGTTGAAAATTAAAACGAAAGCAAGATACCAGATCTATTCAAACCCTAATCTTTCAGAAAAAGATATCTAACAACACGGCCGCCAACGAAACCGCTAATCAAGAAAGAAATCCCTAGTATACATGTAAATACACAGAGTTAAGGAAGAAATAAACTGAGATCAGCAGAAACCCTAATCCCAAACAAGAAACCAAGAACTCCACCTGCGGCCGGGGATCAGAGTTTTCCTTCGCATCGCCTTCGGCTCCTCCTTCAAAACCGTCGCTCTCGTCTCCGGCCTCCTCGGCCGGGGCAGACGAGCGCTTGTTGTTCTTCTTCTGCTTCCGCCTCCGGCGGCGGCGCTCGCTGTCCCGAGCCTTCTTCTTCTCGGCGGCGGCCGCGGAGGCGAGGCCGCCGTTGGCCAGCGAATCGCCAGCGCCGTTGGGATACGAGGACTGGATCCCGAGTTCCGCTGCGGTCATCGTCGCGCTCGAGCGGAAGTTACGAAGAAAGCAGAGCAATGGGAGTGGGAAACCCGAAAAACATAACGAGAGACAACACGATCCAATCTCGGTCGGTGTAATATACATTTACGAATATCTACATATACATGGGTTTAATTACCATTCCACCCAAACCGGATCCTCTTAAGTCACTGGAGCACTTCTCACTTGCATTAAGTTAATTACAACATTAATAATAGCCAAAAACAATTCCGTTAATAATAGCGATATCGATAATAAAAAAAACATAAGGTATTGGTTTTAATGGTGCACAAAAATATATTGATTAGGTAATTGTTACAGAAATCAACGAGATAATATATTTGTAGTATATGAATATGCATATAAATTTATTTTTGAGGATACGTATGCATATAAATCATAGTTTTCGAATAACTCGAGGCAAATGATTAAGCATCTGTTTGATCATGTAAAATATGTGTATATGGTACATTTTTTGTACACGAGATTTTGGAGTAATACACTGTATTTTTTTTTATTTACACAGACGAACAGCGCCGATTCCAGTTAGATACACAAAGCCCAGGAGGAGGCCCAGTTGACGGCGCTGCCCACCCGGGGGATGGCGGCGATCTTGGAGGAGGCGTCGACCATGAAGCTGGCGCCGCACAGCGCCCCCTCGCTGTCCACCCTCGGCATTGCCTTCATCCTGTTCATCGGATGCTCAAAGCTCCTTAACCCTCCCTCGCTATGAAACATGCACCCTGAACCAAAACACAACTTGGTTGTTGTCATCTAATTCGCAGTAACCTAACACAAGGCCGTAGATAGTGCGTGCGCATACCAGTGGGGAATGGAGCGTAAGACTTGGCGCAGCTTCCCTTCATGATCTCCACATCATCACCGATCACCACGGAGCCATCCGCAGCGATGCCCCAGTACAGTGGCACGCCCCCGTCCGCGCTCTGCGTCGACAACCATGGCAAGCCAAACAAGAGTGAGAACCACCCTACGCTTCACTGCATGTGGTCATAGACGGGGATTGATGGTTATAGAGGTGCACGTACCAGAGCGGCGAAGACGGCGCCGGTCATGTTATCGTAGACGACGAAGGCGAAGCTGCCGGCGAGGTCCTTGACGACCTTGTCAGCGGGGTACGGCCCGCGGTCGCGCAGCGTGCGGTAGGCCTCGATCACCAGCAGCGCCTCGTTGGACATCTTGCCGCAGAGCCCGTACTCCCTGACGAGGGAGCTCAGGTTGCTGATGCTCCCCACGAACATGCAGTACACCTCGTCAAAGCTACAGAAGAACCTGCACATGTCCGTAAACGAGCAAGAAAGTTAGATGCGGTGAAGCTTATGCTGCGCAGGAGGACAAAGAACCGCACCTCTGGCAGAGGAGGGAGGGAGGGGGGGCTTGGGGGTCGAGGCAGGCCAGGGCTGCGCCGCCACTGAAGGTGGCGCAGAAGGAGTGGGCAGGGTGGGAGGAGAGGAAATCCCTGAGGATCTCGTCGGGGTTCTTGGGATGACGCCGGCGGTAACCAGGTTTGGGAGGGAAGCCGGTGGTGGACTCAGGGCAGCTGAGCTCCTGCGGGGGGCGCGCGAGGGTCTCGTGGAACACGGCCAACATCTTTAATGATTAATAGCAGCCGGAGAGAGCGAGAGGATGAAAGGATTTAAGTGGAGTTCGAGATGAGGACGGTGATGCAGTTATATGAGACGAAGGTGCGATGACTTCTGTGCCGCGGCGACACGATGCCCTCCGCCGAACTGTCGACACGCGCGCATGCGCGGCGGGCGCTTATCCGATGACGGAACTCCACGTCACGGCCCACAGGTGAGGGGGCATTCTGCGTGCGGAGTGCCACGTCTTTGCAATTGCTGACCCTGAAAAAAGTCAAACTCCCTATTTTTTTCTTTACGGATAAGATTTGGGGATTGAGTTATTACACGTACGATCAGCTCAGTGTGTCGGACGGATGACGATGACGACCGCTTCTCTTGTTGCTCCGCTGTCATCTTAATCCTACATGCGAATAGATTCCTCGCATATCATATGTTTAGAAGAAAGATAAGGAAACAAAAACAGATAACAAAAAAACTAAAACAGAAGTACTTTTACTATGCCCTAAACCGTCTACTCGAGATTCAAAAGGAATGTTTTTAGTTTTTGAAAACGATTCCTTGAAAAGGATCACATTTAGGGATACACACAAACTAAAATCCAAATCCTCCTGACATATCCAATCCAACAGAGTTGCGTACCTGAGTTTCCTGCGATGCATCAGACGGTTCAAGTGCCAGTGAGCGAGGAATGCCACTATAAAAGACAGGCAAAACTTGCATCAATTAGATAATCCCACCAACATTACTGTAATTGATTGTACCCACACAAAGTGTACGAGAATAACCAGAAAATATTTTTCTGGAGAGCAGAGACTTGGTAATTGACAAGGTGTTTCACTGATTGACCTGTGCCACAAGCAGAAATAAGAAGTTTGAGAATCAAACCAAAAGCACAGAAGCGAGCAGCAAAGCACTTCCATTCTATTTTATATATGCTGAGAACTAAGAAAGATAAGGATTATGCCAAAGTAAAACAATGCTGATTTATAATATGGTCCACGAAGTCTGATAGATAATACTTCATTTTTACTTGTACAGTTCAATGGCAGACCCATTCACCGACAATCAAGCAGATCAAGAGGCCAAAAACGCTTGATCATAAAGCTATGGACCGTAAAAGAAAATTCGTCATGAAGGAGAACTAGGGAATGCACAACATAGAAATACAAAACCAAAAGGATTTTTTTATTGAAGTTCTAACATCCATAAACAGCTCAGAAGGTGGTATCGGGATCCAGCAAAGGCATATTTGTAGCCGGCGTTCTAGATGAAGAATCAGCAAAGATCCTGCCACAGAAATTGTGATACGGAAATTTTCAAATCACTTATCGATAGGAGGCAAAAGTAGGCCTTCATAATTTGGCCATCCGGACAGAACACAAAGAAGTAGCCAGGTATGTATTCTAAAAATGGGATTCATTAAACCATCACTTCTGGCACAAAGGATACATAGTATGTACATGACCAAGATTTAAAAGTTAAGTCGATGCACATGGACTTTGCTAGAACTTGGCTTTGGCTTCTGAATGAGAACAAAAGTGTGAAAAATATAAGATGCAAAAAACACATGGACTTTGCTAGAACTTAGAGTATAATGAAAATGTAAATGCAACAGATAAAGAAGAATATACTTCTGAAACTAGTCACAACAATGGCTTTCAAAATATAAGCAGAAAAGCATGTTTCACTGCTCACATTGTGAAGGAGAATCTTTTAGCAACATGAATTTCACCATGCTGGCCATGATGCCTGATGTCAACAAAGAGGATGCCAACAATGGGCACATTTCGAACCATGCTGAACCAATGCCCATATTCCCGGTATACCAATCATTGAATGCTTCAGCCACATGCATTTAACAGAGTGAAATTACAATTACTGTAATGCATCAGCTCCAAATGTAGCAAACCTGCAAAATAAAGCGGGTAAGATATCACATTATGAAATTAAGTCGATGTCCAAAGAAATAAATGTTTGGCACTCCGTGAACTACCTATATGGTCATGCAAAACCAAGAACATTAAGCTAAGAACTGTTGAAATGTTCCCTTGATGATCTTATAAAAAGAACAACAGTTGTTAATTTCTATGGATCAACTGAAGGGATATGTAATAGAATTATTCAAAGTGAAGTTTGGTTATAAGGACAATGATCAAACAAAGGATGCACTCTACAATATTCCAATTTTACAATTTGTGATGTATCTCAGAGTAATTATTATCATAAATATGTAACCAAGGTGTCAAATTTGTCTTCTCAAAAAGAAAATGATGCAAAATAATAAACATATAAAAATAACCTTTTAAACTTTACAAAGTTAGCCAAACTACAAGTAGACTAAAAAAGATTAAATCCTTGGAGAAACTCATGAAAGATAAGCAACAGAAACCCTTTTTTTTCAAGCTAAAGATTTTCTACAACTAGATAGTTGAGATGGCATCATTCCAGAATATTCATACATCGATAAACAAAAACAACTGAAAGGTCGCCAAAGGTAAGTAAAGCCTGATGTCATTTTGCAGAAAGATACACAAGAAAGACAAAGGTTGTTAGATGTTTCTGCAGCAATATGACCCTCGCACGTTATCAAACAAAAAGAGATGCGTAGTCCAAGAAAAGTGTAAATGAAGCTACTCGATGATATCTGCAATTAGATTCCAGACATGAAACGGAGAGAGTAATTTATCTCTAAGTAGAAAAAGGAATTGCTTCGAACACATTTAATCTCACAATAATCTAAAGTCCCAAAAACCTACGAGCTCTTTTTTTTTTTTTGTGGTTTATTGAAGGAGACAAACCATGGAGGCGTGGAATCGGAGGAATCACGAATGTGATCGTACCATGACCGAATCATCCAGCGCGAGTAAAGAATCATTCCCATCCCCGCGAAACCAATCACCGAATTCACCAGCTTCAGCACCGACCGCAGGCCACTCTTCACCACCCTCCCTCTTCTCGATCGATCCATAGTTGAAAAGAAGAGAACCCTAGCACCCAAAATCGAACTTGTACCACGGAGAAGGGTATGCGTACTCTCTGACAATCATCTACCTGCATTCGGATTGTGGATCCCACAAGAAACTTCGCCCATCGGACAAGGTATCGCGACGAGTAGCCGCACGTGTACTGTTGGAAAATTTACTGCTCCCGTATGAAGCACGAAGAGGGGATCGGAAAGTCGCCGGCGTGGATGCTGCGATGGCGGCGATGGATCTCCAGATTCGAGTCATCGATCGTTCATCACGGTGTTGAGGGATCTGGACCGTCCATCAAAGACCTGATGTCTTCTCGGATGGAAATTTGATGCAAATTATTTGTTTTTGTTATTCCTTTCTGCGACATGTAAAAGGTTACTTAATATTAATATATTTGCATTGTGACACGTACTTAGATGTTCGTGATCGAAGACACAGAATTCTACTGCGAGTAACGACTTCTACAGTGTTAAAGTCACCCAACAAGAGAGAGCGTCACGCGGCTTCTTTGACCGACCACAAAGAAGTTGACACATTTCAGCATGAACAACCATTGACCTTGTGACATGTGTGCGCGATCAACAAGCAGAAGAACTTGTATTATTAACTTATGTACATGTATGAGGAAAAAGTAGCTTCAACGTCAGAACAAGAGAAGACACAACAGAGCACAGAAGAAGAGGAAGAGACATATCTGATGCAGGGAGCTCTCCACTTGCATCTGATGCCTAAGCAGCCTCGGATTGTTGCTACCCGATGCGAAAGGATACGGGCTTGCGTAGTACGTGTTCATTCCATGATTCCTTTGCGCCCATGGGAGAATAGCTAAGCCACCGAGCACGCCTCCAGCCGTCGAACGGAACAACGGCGCGAACAGTAGCGAAGAAGAGCCTCCTGACGTATAACTGGTACCGAGAAGACTCGCATAACCGGAGTAATCGTGTTGGTGGCGGCGAAACTGAGGCTGCTGCGTTGGTTGATATCGGTCAACGTACGCCGCATCTTCCGTGCCGCGGGGACGGTGGTCGACCACCGAGGTAAACACCGCATGATCACGGTGAAGGGTCGGCCGATGTGGAACCTCGGAATCCGCCACGGGGCTTTGTCCTCCGCGGCCATAGAGCGGGACGAGGGTGTCCTGGGAGAGGGAGGCCTTGCAGACAGGGCACTGCCTCGGGGACATGCTCTCCACCTGCATCCACTTGTAGATGCAAGGCCAACAATAGAGATGACCGCAGAGCGTGACGACCGGATCGACCACAAAGTCCAAACAGATGTTGCAGTCAAAGCAGCCGTTCATGGACGATGCAGGGGAAGCAGCATCGTCTGAGATGCCGCTCTTCGTCGACAAGTCTTTCTCCTCGGGTTTCTCCTTACCGGAGCAAGCACGGTGGATGTAGGCTCGGGGAATGCCGTCAACCTCCTCCATCCGCACTCGGAGACCTTGTGCTGGTTACAGAAGGAAGCTAGCTAGCTGCAGAACACTAGTTCAACAAAAGGGAACAAAGTCATTGATTGAAAGCAGCAACGAGTCTGGAAAATATCTATGCAACATTAAAAGAACGAGTCTGTGTGGGTCACAGACAAAACAATTCAATGATATGCTCGACACAAGCAACAGCCGGGGACCGCGTTGGTCGGTCACTTTTCTTAATGCCGACCACTTCATATAAAAATCTGTCAGCGAATAGAGGATAAGGTTGTTCTCGTCATGGTAGGTCAGCTCCATACAGGCAAAGAGCAGATAAGAGCCAAGACGAGCAGAGGATGGAACCAAACATTGAATAGGGTGGTGGGCCATCGACGACTTAAAGAAAGGCAATGCTATGTATGAACCCTTCCTCAACGACGACAGGAATAAGGAAGCTTGAGGCGGTGACGCGGAGAGTATGGGTCCACAACAAAGTGAACACGGTAGCGTCTGAGCCTATCCAGAATAGAAATATAATACCACCTGCAGTCTGTGTTTGGACTGTGCAAGAAAAAGGAGCATCTTTTTGCCTTCTTCCCTACGAGGAAGAGACATCTACCACCATCGTCTTGAAGCATCGGCATCCAAAGTGTAATAAAAGTTCTATCGGAAGAGAGAAGAAGGAAGGAAGATATAAGGTAAGATGCAAGCGTTTTTGTGGTTACAACAACAATAAGATTAAGACGATCTCCAGATAATATCAAATCAAGATCCAGACAAGTATATTTGGTTTAATTTGTCAAAGAGGAAGAACGATGATTGCAATTGCGTTTCCAAAGTATGGAAGTTGATATAGTTTACGATCGTCTGAGCTCAAAATTACTGTTCTAACAGTTCCATTGATCAGTAGCAGGGAAAACAGATACCAAAGGAACAATTCAAAAGGACAGTCGAAGCCATTGACTCTAAGATGAGCAGTAGGTGATAGTTTCAGAGCAAAAAACAAAGAGCAAGAGCACACCCACCAGACACCCAAACTTGTGATATGAAACCATGATTCCTTCCCAAAAAAGAGGAAGTGTGAGAAGAAAGAAAGAACAATTCGGTCTCAAGAAAGCGAAGGGCAGAGTATATTATATCTTCTGGATCAAAGTTGGCACATGTAAACACTTACCAAGCGCTTCGATGCCAACCAACCAAAGAAATCTTTCAAGGACGAAAGAGAAAAGATGCAGCGGTATCGCACAGGCACATGCTCTGTCTGTTTGGAGAATAATCGATAGGGACACAAAACCATCCAAAAAGGTTCTTAAATGAAAGGAAAGGTGTCGAAAAAATAGGCATAGCTTCCGTGAAGCCATCAACCGAGTCACCTAAAATCTTCTTCTTTCCCAATTTGAAAATGATTCTTGCACCGATCGAAATCCCTAACCTACACTATCAGAAGATTTCGGGCAGAAGCAAAAGGATGGTGCACGGATCGTAACGCATGTGGATATCCAATGTGTCCGAGGAAAGAATCGGGGTCCGATCTCAAGTATCGAGACAAAACTGTTGCCTCTACGATCGAGAGGCGAGAAGAAGTAAGAAGGAGTGCATTAGGCAAAAAAGAAGTCGCTTTTCTCTTGCCCTTTTTCTGTTGCTCATGAATAAAATCAACCAAATAAGCCAAAAATGGGCCCGAAAACCCCCAACTTGATGATTTTTCGTATCAAAACATCGTCTTCGTGCAAGATTGCGGGGGTGAGGAACCACAAGAACAAAACTAAGAACAGCTCAAGAATCTCCATCGACGTACCGATTTCGAAGTCCAGGAAGAAGCGTTACGATCTCTCTGTCTCGATCCGGCAACGCCTTGGTAAACGAGACGGGAAGGGGAAGGCAAAACAACAGGCGGTGCTTCAGCGCGACGGTGGTAGCGACCCCGACCCCCTCGGTATTTATAGCCGAGAGCCGAAGCAGGCAGGCCACGGAAAGGGGGAGCCACTGATCTCGTGCGAGCCGATTCCTTTCACCCACGCCAAAACTCCTGTTCAAAATTTCCCATCCCCAAACCTAAATCGAGTTCACCCATCTGACCACAGAATCCAACTTACATCCCGGAGATGAGAACACCACAAGGCGGCACATAGATTTACCCTTAACCCTTTTTCCGATGCACCGACACCGACACGGCAACGGTGTGTCCGTATCGATGCAGCGTAGACTTGGGGATGTGAACACGATATCATGTCAACGCCAACGCCAACGCATCAACAAGTTTTATATGCTATGGTAAAAGCCCATACGGCGCTGAGTCACGTCGAGGTAAGTATGATTAGATGATAATGACGAGATACGGAACAGTCTTCATACCAAAACAACACAAAAGAAATCACGAGTGGCACGTGATCTGATAAGATCATGATTAAGATGTGATCAAGTGTGCTTTATTTTCAATGTGAAAAATACCATCATTTAAATTGTTATATTATATATATATATATATATATTATACTGTGTGCATTAGATGGTAATGAAATGGTAATGCAAAGATTAGAGTATCTCTCTCTATTTAGTAGAATATTGTTAGTGAATTTTTGCTAGAAACGTATGACAACATCTTAGTGGTAATATTAGAGCACAGTGTGGAGTGGAATGATGCTCGTGATGGGAGGGAGACTTGAAGCTTCATCATATCATGGCTTCTTGTGGACGCTACATAAAGAAAGAAAGAAGTAATAAATAAATGAAAAGTAAGTTTGTACTAAAACAACATTTGATGCTTCAACCACGTGCTTTTGATGAAATAAATATTCTTTTTGTTTCTCTCTCTCTCTCTAGCCATCATCGATTCTTATGAAGCTTCCGACAAGTTTCATGGAACCAACAGTTCTCAGAAGCTGATTTGAGCCTTACAGAGAGAAAGTAGGAGGGTGTGTTTGGAGTAGGATAAGAAGCAGTGCTTGAGAAGGTAGTGTGTTGTTATCCATGGCGGCATCGACCAAATGTGCACCATTGCAAGGCAGAGAAGGAACTCCCAGTTGTGTCAATACAGTCCAAAAGGCTTGTTGGAACCATCATCATTTTGATTGAGATGGAAACCTACAAAGCAAACTAGTCCTTTAGTTTGGCATCTGGGTTTCTTAGACAGGAATCAATTGCCTGTAATGCTCTGATGACAACACAAGCTGCAATCTGTGGGGCCAAATTGGATGAGCAATTAAGGAAGAGATGTGCACATTTCAATCTTGTCATTTTTGCTTATGACACCCATACTGCTTACCATGTCATACTGGTTCATGCAACGATACCAAAGTCCATCCATTTTGGTCCTAATGAATCCAAGAGTGGTTATCATGTCATCGTCATCTTCTTCTGATGCAAGGAGTGATAGATGAAAATAACCTAATTTCAACTTAGATATATCCCGATTAGTTAGTAGATTTGAAGTAAGCTAAGTTTACTCGATCATGATTGAAACAATTAGAGAGTAAAAATATTTAAATAATAACAAATGGTCGGTAGAGTCGATGCAAGATGCAAAACGACGTAATAATAATGGTATGTGAGTCAAAATTATCGGGCTCCTGCATCCATTTAGTATTAATCCGAATCCAAATTGTGTCAAACAGCACATAGTGCTTGAAATTTGAAGCGATATCTTATCCTGCCTATTGCTTTAGGTCACCGATGAACACGGTTTCTGTGCCTCATTCCTTTTCTCCTTCTGTATTCTAAGATTTCTACCGTGTGGAGGAATGAATGTAGATCAGTTCACGTACGGATGAGATCGGGTGACGGTGATAATGGCTATTAGAAAACCAGCTCACAGTTTGCATAGCTCATTACTGTGGGGGTAAAGCCACAAGCACAAAAGGAGAGGCTCCCCTCGTTTCATGGATACCACTTAATGGGGACTTTATTGGTTGTTACTACTACTCCTTACTAGTACTACATATTCATTGCAATGCCTTATAAAATATTTAGGTGATTCAATTCTTCTTCTTATATTGAATTTAAATTAGGTATGTGGACTCATCCCGTCTGGTCATATCGATGACAAGAACAAACATGTATATAATATTTTTATAAAATAATAATCATTGAAAGAAAAATCTTCGTCAATACGATAATAAAATCATTGATAACGATAAAATACAGTCCATAAATAAGTCACTTGGACATCAACCAAAAACAACGATAAAGAATACTTTACTCAAAAATATTTTACAAGTATTCCTCTTTATTAACCCACTATAAAAAGTTAGCTTAGGCGATGATAATTAAGATTTTTTTTTTACTAAATTTATCTTATTCTTATCGAGATTAACTTGAGCATCAAAAAGATTGCAAAATCTGTTAAATTTTTATCTTCAGGTCGAAAAGTGCAACCAAGTCCATCTTAATTCTCAAAAAGCATTCGAGTCATCCAAATATTATGGACTTATCATTTATATAATATATATTTTTTTTCTAAGATTCAGATATTATCGACTTATAACTATCAATTTCTAATATGACACCATCTCGTCTGTCAACATAAGCTTTCGGATGTGATTTGACAATGATATAAAAACGTAATTATTGGCGAGCTATGACGATGACAAAAGTAGAGTTGTCGACGCTAAGCAACCGTGTGGCGGTGGACGGCTGTTCGGACCATATCAACTTAGGTCATCCCAAGAGCTGCCCGAGGCTTGCAGGCGCAAAGAGGAGATCTACTTACCATTCCAAGTCCCGACGGTAATCATACTTGTGGTCATGATCGGCCTCCGATCGGACTGTATACTTAACATAATCTACGTATCTTAACCCCCCAAATAATGTGGTGAGCGCCATCTGTGGCTGTGCAGAGTGATCAGTGGTGGGTTGGTGTGCGAGAAAAGTCCGAAGTCGTCGGCGACGAGCGATGGGATGGACAGCGACGGCTGACGCAGCAGATTGGCGTTGACCTTTTCTTTTTATTTCCTGCAGTGATTTCGGCAGCTACATCACTTTCACCCACTGTTATGTTATCCTAACATCGACCGTAAAAAAGAAGGATCGACTCCCTTCACAAGCGGATCAATCAGATCGCCATGAAAATGGAGACAGATCGGCTCGAATTGGATCATTTGAAATGTAAATAATCTTATTTTCTTATTTATTATCAAGGATATTTGTAATAAAAATATCATGTAATGTATTTTATATTTTTATTAAAATTATCGAACTTGTAGTGTGACGAATCGATCGAGCTAATTCGATTAGCCTAATTTGATTAATACATGTCTAATTCATGTACAACGAATGGGGGCTTTGACCAACGTAAAAAGGGTTTCATACCATATTCTAATCACCCATTATCATTGACCAACGCCGAGCTGTCTACTTGAACTGCGTGCATATTGATCAGGCGCACTACGAGCTCTGCAAATGAGTTCTTGGAGTAGAGCATTATCACCCTGTAATAGCCACATCTATAGATCAGACAGCAGTGGCAATCTAAGATAACTGATAATTGAGAGAATTGGCACCACAAATTTGCTAAATACAACCAGAATATTTTTTTCAAATTTGAGGTTTAAGGCCCAATTTCAAGCTCAGAAGTATTCTCTACAAATTACAGCTTGAAAAATAACCACGGGAGCTTCTTATTCAACAATCCACAAACAATTGCTTGGAACTCTCATGCTTGCGTCTCCTCAAAATGGAGGGGGTGTTCTTGAAGCTCTTGGCTGCACTTCTCAAAAAGGATGCAGGACTTACTGGAATACTAGCAAGACTTTGAGAATGGTTTGGAGGCGTAGAACATTCGCCGGAGCTGTGATTCTGTTGTATATGGCCGTTTGAGACAGCCCTTTCTTCACTTGAAGTGGAAACCATTATATCTTGCACCTGCACATGGAGGTAAGTCCCAGGAACAAGGTCGCTCTGGCGACCTCCATCATTGTTGGATAAACCGAATCCTGGAATATTTGATTTATCAGTGTAAGAATGATCGTCTGAGCAGAGATGATTGCTCGAAGAAGGATTCATTTCCGACTGAATAGTGGAACAATTTTGTAAATCTGAAGCATTTCCACGAGCAGAACCATCTCTGTGCCATGTATCAGACTCGTGGCATGATCGCTCACAGCTGCTGCAAGACATAGCAGTCTGGGCAATTGCACCAGGGCTTTCATCAATCGAAAAGTTAAGATGCCTCGTAGAATTATTTACCTCTGTCATGTGTCTACACCTTGTTGAAATAACTTTCATCTCTATGTCTAAGAATCTTGAATCCTCTAATGTCATACTCTGGTTGTTTACTCTGAAACATCTAGATACACCACCGAGAAGAGGTCGCAAGCTGGCATCAAGTGCCCGTTTACTAGGATTCTGATGATCCAAAACGGCAGCATTAGCCGTAAAATGACTACCAAACCCAAGTATGCCTTGCTCTGAAGAATCTGCTTCTAAGCATCCCACCTTCTGTATACAGTCCTCCAAATTAAGAGCAATAACACCAGATGGTTGGTCAAAACTCTTGGATGATAAATAAGAAGCCAGCTTCTTCTTCAATGAGCAGTTCCAATGGTTTTTGATTGAGTTCTCTGCCCTGGCAGATAATTGATCAAATCATGAATGTATGAACTAATTATTCGATGAAAACATCAAATCCACGAGTACGTAAAACCCAGCAAAACTCTAAACATCAACTGCACGTGAGGATCCTATTAGTATTGAAACAAAATAAAGGTTTCATGAAAATGCATGTAATTTAATCAGAAGACGAGCATGTCAGCTAAATATTCTAGAAGACCACATTGTTTCTTGCAAACCTTGATTTATCACCAACTATCTTTTGCACTAGCATCAAGATGGAAGCAAAGTAAACCTCCATCCAGATTGAGGTTTCCATTAAATATCATCTGAATTGATACTTTCACATGAAAATAGTTAGAGACGGGAGATGCAAGCAAAGGACTAGAAAGAGCAACTTTGACATTGAATATTTAGCAAACCAGGAGTGCAGGTAAGGCATTAATTACATCTTTGAAGCAAAGATTGTACAGTCAGAAAAATGAAGTATCATCTTTATTCATACCATATGCTATTTTCGAGTTACACTCTAATTATAGTACATTGCCTATAATGAAGTTGTGCAAGCCTACATGTCAAATTAAGTGTTTTTTTCAAATGGAAAACAAGAGCAATACCTTCCATGTAAATGCTTGGCTATCTCAGCCCATTTATTTCCATATTTTTTATGGGCATAAATTAATGTCACTTCTTCTTCTGGCGTCCATGCATCTTTTTTTATTGCAGGGTTCAAGTGGTTATACCACCTGAAAAACATATTGTGGAAGCATTAATTCTACCCATTCAAACTCAGGCGTCTGCAAGAACCAGTTAACTATTGCGTACACAAAATGGAAATTAAGTAAGAGAAATGCACCGAAAAATTCTAAAATCTTTGATATTCTAACCAATATAGCAATTAATTTTAAATCCAAAATAATTTTGCGACTAGGATCCACTCACACGGCACCAAAATATGAAATGTTTATTTCCCACTGATATATTGAAGTTTTCCAACAAAGGTAGCATCTTCAACATTATTGATCAAGGAATTAAATTTCAATTATATTGGACAGTAGAGACCGGTATTTACTAGTGCAACCAAGGACCAGTATAGGGCCACATAGGTTGGTACCAGTGGGGATTTATACTTTTATTATTTTTTTGGGTAATTCCAGATGGTCTAGTATGATCAAGATTGAAATCCTTGCTCTTGATATCAACATATAGCTGATCTTATATCAGTAAAATGCCAGAGCATCCGACTAAGAAATTTTTATTGATGTATAAGCTAAGCATCAGTGAATTTGGTAACTATCAAGAATATTATATTATGGCCCTAAGGTACATACCTCTCACGACATTGCTTGCCTATGCGGCCCGACAATGACTTTGCAATGATAGACCATCTCTTACAACCATGCTTTGCAACTAGCTTGATAATGCACTCATCTTCCTAAACATCATAGAAGAACCAGATTTGAGCAATCAACAAACATGCCGTTAATTTCCTAGTTAAGGAGTGGCTTGCACCTCTTTTGTCCAACTTCCTTTAACTAGCTCCGGGTTGAGAACCTTCTGCCACCTATGCAGGCACTGAATATCTGTCCGGCCTGGGAAAGCCTCAGCTGGTGAGGATCATTACACTCATTAATTCAAGCACCAAAAGTAGCCAATGCTGAAACTGCTAATTATTCATGAATGAATTTACTCTATATTGGGTTGTTTTAAAAAAAAAGGGGCAAAACTCAACAGAGAATTCTAGTCTTCATGTTATTTGCACACCTTTTTATTCTAACCATAAAAACACAAGTACTTGTTTGTAGGTCTTTAAACATATGAAAAAGGAAGAAGTGCTACATATTGAACATAACTAATCAAGAAACCATGCAAACAGAAGTTGCGATTTTTTTTTTTTTACCTATCCTCTTCCAGTTTCTTCCATCAAACTGCTTCACAGCTCTAGATAAAATGGCATCCTGTCATCAAAATGCATGATTAAAAAGCAAGCAGATAAAAATATATACATTTAGCTAAGCTCACCTTTCTTCTAAAAGTGGAACATTTTAAGAAAGGCAGGATAAATTTACACTCCCAGTTCATTTATTAAGGAAAGAATAAGCCGAAGAGGTAAACAGAAGAAAAACAGCAAAAGGAAATAAAAGAGCAAGGCAATGAACTTGAGGAAAAAACAGAAAGCAGAAGGATAAAAAAGAATAGAAAATAATAAAACAAACTTAAAACAAACATTCCCCAGGCTAAAGGAAGACAGTTACCATGAACTTACCACACTTTCAATATGCTTCCCTCCCATATCTACTATCAAACATCATCCAACATTACCTAAATATCATACTATCTCCCGAACTTCCAGATTTATCTTCCTCTACACCATCAATCACCCTTCTGTTGCATTCCAGACATGCTATTCAACATGACGACACGAAGTAACATCTTCAAACAACTTTTCCTTTTTCCCGGTAAGACCAGCTACAACTAGGAGCAAAGGAAAGAAATCGAAATCGTCAGAGAAGTCCAAAGAGATGGCCTCTAAAATTTTTTGGCCAAAGTTCTTTAACCCGACAACAGTCAAAATAGATGTAATCCTGACTCCAAACCTCCTCTCCAATAATGTGATTGTTAAACTCTACCATGGCCTATATTTTATGCATAGATAGCCAATTAAATGAAAATCTTTACCACAAGGAGACTAAATCTTCCAAACTGACTTCAAAAGAGACTTTACAAACTTCATATCGGAGAAAATTTTAAAGGGATGCTAGGAAGAAAGAACAATATGGTCTCAATCTGCACCGAAATTGGTCAGGTTTCTTGTTCCAAATTCAACTCTTAAAGCTGATGTATGGTTCATCTATGTTTCATCTGAAAAAACATACCAAAGGCAATCCTTATTCTCACAAAGTCTTCAAGTTATGTAGTGAAATACCTGAAAAATAACTTTCACTGGTTAGAGCATCACACCCTTGAGAGTAAAATTAGAACCTCCTAACCACATGTGGCACCAGTAGCTCAAATTTACCCTGCCTGAAAATGGCACCATAGAAGAACTCACGCTGCAAAGAGAAACTGACCTTTCCTATGGCAAAGACTCTTCTAAAATAATCTCATTAAGTGCCAAGACATAACTGCCATCCAAAAAATCATCTACAAACAGTGCCCAAGGAGGAAGATATCCACCAAATAGCTTCATAGCCACCTAACCAGCAATTGACTATTAGCTTCTTCAGATTTTCTTAATACCAAGCCCCTTTGATTATCCCAATTCATTCTACACTCGATAAGCATATGCCTTCCACAAGTCAAAATAGCATGCAATGAAGTGTGCTAATGCTATGCAAAAAGGGTCAGGAAATTAGAATGATGAGACGAGCCATGCAAACAAAGACCAAATTGTTCTTCTCCTGAGTGCTGAGCAATTGGAGGCCCGTTAAAGTCAGAAAAAAGGAATAGGTATACGATGATCTAAATTTTGAATTCTTAATTGAATCAGATTGGCAATCTTAGATGAACAAATTGATATGTACACTCATTCGCAAGATTAATCTCAAACACAATCACATAGTGCTCACCTCCTCATTTGTCCAGCCCCCCTTTGTTGATCTCCGAGTCGGACCACTTATTTTTCTGAAAATATAAGGGGAAAAAACTACAATCATTATGCCTATCATGTAAAGAATCCCACACGAGTACGGTCCCATTTTCAATCAAAAGATATCAAAAGCAATGCTTAATTCACACATCACCGTGGGCCGATCAAATTAATCAAGAATTAAGGTTAGAGATGAAAACTGCTATTTTTATGATTCAGCATCTATAATATGTATAAGCCGTAGAGATCAGTTCAGGCCAGCCAAATCCACTCAACCAACGAGTTCAACAGAAAACCAAGGAAAACAACAATGATATCAAAAGCACACCGAGCAGAATAAGACTTGTGAAAATTCCAACGATCTATGCTTTTCTAAACCAAAACCAATTCTTGACATCGATTCTCCAGCCAACGCAAAGATGAACTAAAACGCAGGACCGCCAAAGAAGACGCACCAAAAGCCAAACTAGAGAGGTGGGATCCCTCGTACCTAGGAGGAACCGGAGAAGAAAACGACGGAGGGACTTCCGGAGCCCTCTCCGCCTTGGCTTCTCCCACATCCAACTCTTCCACCATGCCTCTCTTCTCCTCCGGACCCCAACGCCAAACGTGAAGAGACAAGCAAGCAAATGTATGCCTTCTCACCTCCGGAACGCGGAGGAGCGCCGCCCAAGTTTCCCGCGAGAACGAAGGGTAGCAGAGTGCTAGGGTTTTCGACCTTTCAACTTCGAAGGCGGGAAAGAAGAGAGAGGGACAGAGAGGGTTGCGGGGGAGAGAGACACACAGAGATTGATGGAGAGCAAAAGGACTGCAGAGAGCAGCACGACAAAGCCCTCCTATTTAACGGCCGTAGCATTTACTGTGAACTCCCTCCTTGTGTGGCAAGCTACTTTATGGTACACAGCGTGCTTTGGAAGGAAGACTCCCCCTTTTATAAAGATTAATTTGCATTTATATCGCTTCTAGCTAAGTAATTTGCTTATTAAAATCGCAATTATATATATATATATATATATATATATTCTTGTAGTTAAACATCGTCTATTGATCATTAAAGTTAACTGCATAAATATCGAAAAAGAATAAAGAAGTGCACAGCCTAATAGCTTGTTGTATATACAATCATCGAATTGGAACCCATCGAGACGAATCGATTCACTGTTAATTTTTGGTCGAGTTTTCATTTGCTGTCGAATCTATCTAAATGAAACCCATTTCGTTCTCCTGTGCTCGAGTTGCCAACTTTGATGCCACCTTCCTTCGGCCACAGGAAGGGAAGGTTGGCCCAACATGCGGCGCTCGAAGCAAACGAAGGCCTGTAAGGCCCCGTTCGATCCGCCGGCGAGAACTTTTGATGCCTCCTGCGCCTCCGTCTCACCTGCTTGCCTCCAGCTGATGGCGCTGACGAACCCGCCCTCCGCTTCCCTCCCGTGCTCCTCGAAGCCCCGCACCCAAATTGGCTCTCCTCCAACCGGAGGTCGTACACGAGCCCCCCCCCCCGTGCGCCACACCGACATTCCCACGAAGCGCAGCGCGTTCGCGTGCCCGCTGTACGCGCGCACTTCCTCGACCCCTCCACCGCCTCCTCCCCCCACCCAGTCCCACAGCCGGTGGCTGCCGTCCGTCCCCGACGACACCACCGCCCGCCCCGGCCCCCCGGCAAACCTTACGTAGGTCACCGCGCGGCCGTGCACAGCGAGCACCGCCACCGGTCCCGCCGAAACCGCCCGCACGTCGTACACGTATGCGTGCCGGTCGTCGCTTCCCACCCCGACCCACGGACCGCCGCCCGGATCGAACTCCACGCCGCACACCGCCGCTCCCGGCCGCGCCACCCCCACACACCCCTTGCCGCCGCGGCGGGTGTCCCACTGCTGAGCGGTGGCGTCACCCCGACGAGCCGAGCTCCCGTCGGGCGAGTAATCCACGCTCCGGACGTGGCGGCCGGCATGCTCGTCGCGCTCGAACACCTCGACGCGCCGCTCCTCGTCGGACTCGGTCACCACACCATCGTAGTCGCCTGAGCCGAGGACGCGACAGCCGGAGGCCGGGAGCCACTGCAGGCTGCCGAGCTTGGCCGGAGTGCAGATGTAGAAGTCACAAGCAGTGGAGTGGCCGTAAAAGGCCGCTGCGCCGCCCGCATGTCCTTCCGGCGGCAGCAAAGTGCGGAGGCTGTAAATTCTTATCTTCCTCGCGATGCCGCCAAGTTGATAGCGCCGACGCCGACGATGTCGGGGACTTGTCCTGACGAGACCACGAAGCATAGGCGGTGATGAGGGTAATAAATGACGACAAGATTCGGGCTGACGTCAGCTGACCCAGACGAAGCTCACGCCTTGATCAACCCGGCAGAGCTTGGTCAAACGAATTGGAACGTCGACCGAGGCACATTAAACATCCTGCATAGGCTCAATCCCTTATGCCACGCCAACAACGATGTCAGACGCCATCGGACATACGATCCTGCCCCCTGCGGGCGGGCACATCAGGTACCACTAAACTTCCCTATAAATACCCTCGCGTTCTAAACGCCGAGGGGGAGAAAAAAGGAGAGAAAAAAGACACACAGGAAAACACCGCATCACTCCACATCATTGACTTGATCGTCGGAGGGGTTGGGCCGAGCACCCCGACCCGACCTTTGTGCAGGTGCAAAGTCGAAGGTCCCCACTGGACGCGCAGGCGAGGAATTCCTGCCCGGAGGAATCGACAACCCCGTCCCGATCGGACCACCGCAGCCGACCGCCACAGTAGTCTTGAGGAACGTCCCAGGGTGATCCCCGTCATCCGGACCCGAACCGAGCCGCGTCAGCCCCGAGGCCACGGCTTAAAGTTGTTTACACCAATAGATTGGCGTTAGAAGGAGGGTCGGAATGTCGAGGGATCACCCGATTGGCCCGGACGAACCTGCGGCTGAGGGGTCACATCCGATTGGAGCTTCAGGGGAACATCCCCCGCACGGAAATCTTCGTGACGAACACCCCGCCACGACCTCAGAGTGCTATTGGCGGATATTCAACGACCCGGGCTGGTCGCCACCCGAGGGAGCCCCAGTTGACCCGTCGCCCGTGTCATCCGAGGCCTTTCAGGACCTCGCTCATCAAGTCTGAGCTCTGACGGGTATGGTGCAAACTATTATCCCACTCGTTTCTCGTCTAACGCACCCACTTGTGATCCAATCACTGTGGCAACTGGAGGCACCCGTTCAAGCCCGCACACCACCTCGGGAGCTTCCCGCTTCGCCTCGGGTCCCATTGGCCCCACTCGAGGATCGAGTGACGACGAACCCGAGGGGCCACCCGAAACCCGATGCACTATCTTCGGATCCTACCGACTCTCTTCGAGTCCAGTTGCGCTTCTTCAGCCAACGACTGGACGAGGTGCAAAACAAGGTTCGCAGGTTGAGGGGAGAGCTCGGGGAGGACGCACACCATGGATCTCCGTTCACACCCGAGATACAGGATCAAACAGTCCCCCCGAACTTCCGGCTCCCCTCCCTGGACGCTTACGATGGCTCCACCGACCCAGCGGACCATGTAGTTGCTTTTCGCACCCAGATAGCGCTATACAGAACCTCTGATGCTCTGATGTGCAGAGCGTTTCCCACCACTCTGAGAGGGCCGACCCACGCGTGGTATGGTGGCTTGAAGACTGGAACGATCGCTTCCTTCAACCAGCTCGTCAAGAACTTCGAGCTCCACTTCGTGGCCTATGCGCGGCCGAAGCCTTCCGCGGCACTTCTCCTCGGACTCAACCAGAGGGAGGACGAGCCCCTCTCCCATTTTGTGAATCGCTTTATAACACAAATCCGGGGGTTGCCGGACGCTCATCCCTCTTTGTTAGTGCATGCGTTTATGATAGACCTACGACCTTCCAGTTTCCTCTGGTCCCTCACGGAGCGACCCCCCACCACACTACCAGATATGCTCCAGCGGGCTAACCAGTACATCGCGGCGGAGGCCTGGGTGACCGCGATGTCACGGCCTTAGCTAGAATTGCCTAAGGCGTGTGGCACCCTTGCGGCCAAAGACGCGAACTTAGCTTGCGTTGCCTAAGTCGCAAGTCACCCTTGTGGTAAAGATGCGAACTTAGCTTGCGTTGCCTAAGTCGCGCTTCGCCCTTGCAATATTGCTCCATAAGGATCAGCCCACTTGTAATCTCTCGCAGGCCCCGAAGGACCTATAAAAGAGAAAGTTGGTTAGTTCGAAAGAACGAGCAACGGACAAGTCCCGAAGTCTTGCAAAAAGGGGAAGCTTTACAAGCAATTCAGCGAGCACCTTGCGTGCACAAGAGAAAAGAGGGAGAGGGAGAAAACAAGGCTTTAGAAGGATGAACGAACAGCTGCAAGCCCACAAACAACCGCTCACCTGGTCCCGGGCGCGAAAACAAGTTCCCGTAAAGGCCACGTGCGAACTTGCGAAAGAGAGTTCAACGCCCGATATATAACCGAAGCCCCATCCAGCCCTGTGCCACCCGGGGGGTTCAAAGGGCCTGAGATGGCTGACGTTTTGGTGAGTGGAGGCAGATTGCAGAAATCAGCCCGCGGCACGCGAAAACGGAGCTGTTTTGGGGTTGTTTTGCTCGGTTCGGTGAGCGGTCGCTTTGTAACGCTCCAGCTTGTTCGAACTTACATTTTTACAAGCAAAATGACCCAAAACTAAGAGAAAACATGTTGTCAAGCAGTTGTACATGTAGGTGTGAGCGACGAATGGTTCGTTCAACGAAGTTGTTGCAGGTGCGCGACGACCGTTTGTGACAGCAAAGAGGAGCGACTTTTGGCAGCGGGCTCCATAGAAGAAGTCAAGCACCCGCGGTGGCTATCCGATATAGTCCTCATAAAAAGGAATCTAGGCCCTACCTCAGTCTCTTCCGAGCGAAGGCTCAGTATATACTTGACTGCCTCCCGGCTCGCGGTTAGCCCCGGCCTAACCCCTTCTGTATTTACATGGCTCGACCGTAGACTACCCGAGTCCACACCTGCGCGGCCAGCCCGCCTGCGTCGTGCTCCTCGATTGCATGTCGCCCGAGACCACACCTACGCGGCTTGCCCGCCTGCGTCGTGCTCCTCGGATCCATGCTGCCCGAGACCACACCTACGCGGCCTGCCCGCCTGAGTCGTGCTCTTTGGCTCCATGCCTCCCGAGACCGCGACCTCTACGCGGCCTGCCCGCCTGAGTTGTGCTCCTCAGCTCCATGCCTCCCGAGACCACGACCTTTGTGTGGCCTACCCGCCTGCATCGTGCTCCTCGGTCGTATGTTGCCCGAGACCACACCTGCGCGGCCTGCCCGCCTGAGTCGTGCTCCTCGGCTCCATGTTGCCCGAGACCACACCTGAGCGGCCAACCCGCTTGCGTCGTGCTCCTCGGCCAAATGTCGCCCGAGACCACACCTGCGCGGCCTGCCCGCCTGCATCGTGCTCCTCGGATCCATGCTGCCCGAGACCACACCTGCGCGGCCAGCCCGCCTGCGTCGTGCTCCTCGATCGCATGTTTCCCGAGACCACACCTGCGCGGTCAGCCCGCCTGTGTCGTGCTCCTCGGCTCCATGCTCCCCGAGACCACGCTTGCGCGGCCAACCCGCCTGCGTCGAGCTCCTCGGCTTTATGCTCCCCGAGACCACGCCCGCGCGGCTAGCCCGCATACGTCGTGCTCCTCGGCTTCATGCTCCCCGAGACCACACCTGCGCGGCCTGCCCCCCTGCGTCGTGCTCCTCGGCCGTATGTTGCCCGAGACCACACCTGCGCGGCCAGCCCGCTTGCGTCGTGCTCCTCGGCTCTATGCTCCCCGAGATCACGCCTGTGTGGCCTGCCCGCCTGCGTCGTGCTCCTCGGTTGCATGTTGCCCGAGATCGCGACCTCTACGCGGCCAGCCCGCCTGCGTTGTGCTCCTCGGCTCCATGCCTCCCGAGACCGCGACCTATGCGCGGCCAGCTCGCCTGCGTCGTGCTCCTTGGCTCCATGCTTCCCGAGACCACGACCCCTGCGCGGCCAGCCCACCTGCGTCGTGCTCCTCGGTCGCATGTCACCCGAGACCACACCTGCGCGGCCTGCCCGCCTGAGTCGTGCTCCTCGGCTCCATGCCTCCCGAGACCGCGACCTTTGCGCGGCCAACCTGCTTGCGTCGTGCTCCTCGGATCCATGCTGCCCGAGACCACACCTGCATGGCCTGCCCGTTTGAGTCGTGCTCCTCGGCTCCATGCCTCCCGAGACCGCAACCTCTGCGCGGCCTGCCCGCCTGAGTCGTGCTTCTTGGCTCCATGTCGCCCGAGACCACACCTGCGCGGTCAGCCCGCCTGTGTCATGCTCCTCGGCCGCATGTCGCCCGAGACCACACCTGTGCGGCCTGCCCGCCTGCGTTGTGCTCCTCGGATCCATGCTGCCCGAGACCACACCTGCGCGGCCAGCCCGCCTGCGTCGTGCTCCTCGGTCGCATGTTGCCCGAGACCACACTTGCGCAACCAACCCGCCTGCGTCGTGCTCCTCGGATCCATGCTGCCCGAGACCACACCTGCGCGGCCTGCTTGCCTGAGTCGTGCTCCTCGGCTCCATGCCTCCCGAGACCGCGACCTCTGCGTGGCTTGCCCGCCTACGTCGTGCTCTTCGGCCGTATGTTGCTCGAGACCACACTTTCGTGGCTTGCCCGCCTGAGTTGTGCTCCTCAGCTCCATGCCTCCCGAGACCGCAACCTCTGCGCGGCCTGCCCGCCTGAGTCATGCTCCTCGGCTCCATGTCGCTCGAGACCACACCTGCGCGGCCAGCCCGCTTGCGTTGTATTCCTCGGTCGCATGTCGCCCGAGACCACACTTGAGCGGCCTGCCCGCCTACGTCGTGCTCCTCGGATCCATGCTGCCCGAGACCACACCTGTGCGGTCTGCCCGCCTGCGTCATGCTCCTCGGATCCATGCTGCCCGAGACCATACCTGCGCGGCCTGCTCGCTTGAGTCCAGCTCCTCGGGCGTAGCCCGCCTGTGTCGTGCTCCTCGGACCCATGCTTCCGGCGACCACATCTTTTGTTCGACCCGACCAACTAAGTCGTGCTCCTCGGTCGCACACTATCCATAGCCACCGCTGTACATCCAACCCTCATCAATTGTCAAGCTCCACGATTCCCGCACCCTTGGCAACGAACCGGCCTCTGCCCGACAAACACGGTTCCTTAAAACCAAAGCCATGCCTCGGACCCGCCTTACGGCAACCGACGCATAGCTTCCTTTGGGGGGGAATATGATGAGGGTAATAAATGGCGACAAGACTCGGGCTAACGTCAGCTGACCCAGACGAAGCTCACGCCTCGATCAACCAGATAGAGCCTGGTCAAACGAATTGGAACGCCGACCGAGGCACATTAAATATCCTGCTCAGGCTCGATCCCTCACGCCACGCCAACAGCGATGTCAAACGCCATCAGAGGTATGATCCTGCCCCCTGCGGGCAGGCACATCAGGTACCACTAAACTTCTCTATAAATACCCTCGCGTTCTAAACGCCGAGGGGGAGAAAAAAATGAGAGAAAAAAGACACAGGAAAACACCGCACCACTCCACATCATTGACTTGATCGTCGGAGGGGTCGGGCCGAGCACCCCGACTCGACCTTTGTGCAGGTGCAAAGTCGAAGGTCCCCACTGGACGTGCAGGCTAGGAGTTCTTGCCCGGAGGAAACGGCGACCCCGTCCCGATCGGACCACCGCAGCCAGCCGCCACAACAGTCTTGAGGAACGTCCCAGGGAGATCCCTGTCATCCAGACCCGAACCGAGCCTCGTCGGCCCCGAGACCATGGCTTAAAGTTGTTTACACCAACTGGCGGAAGTCCCATTCGGAGCATGCTTTCTCTTCTTCCACTCTTCCTTCTTCTTCTTCTTCCGTGTAAATGTCGGAGGATGTCGAGGTAGTGTTGTTCATTGTCCACACGTATAGCGATTGGCTCTGCAACAGTGTTGAGTAAAGATTGCGTGATCACTTCAAGGAGTTGGAAGTTGGATTCCACTGGTTCCTTCGTATTTGCACCCATTTGTTATTATTCTTATCCGAAGATGCTGAGAATGACAGGGTAGAGAGTCTGTGATATCAAGAAGCTTTAAGAGCCAAGGAAATATTAAATTAGCACGGGAACACAAATGCGAGCTGAAACAGAGAACGTTAACGGAGGAGGGATTGATTTCTCATGCCATGGTACATAAATAGTACATTGATCACCTTTCCTTCATCTGAACTACCCATGCCGATGGTCTAGAATAGTCAAACCAATGTCAATTGTGGCTATGAGGTTAACAGGTCCAAAAGATGGCAAATGTAGGGGGGGCGTTCAACCAAATGTGACTGGTGGACTTAAAATGCACAGACCCCTCGCCACCAAAGAGAGCATCACCATTTTATGGCGTTGGAGCATCACCATGATAGCTCGAATGCTATCATCTATAGATACTGGATAGCATTACAGAAAGCGAATGGGATTGTAGAGAGAGAGAGAGAGAGTCAATGTTCCACCGGTGGCGATGAACGAGAAGGAAAGGAGGAGAAGGCGAGTGGAGGAGGAACAAGGAGACGTTGGCTAATATGCCTTGTGCCTCGTGGTGGCAACTGCTGGAACGTGTGTGGACGCAGGTCCCTTGCTGATCTTGTCGACGCCCATTTCTGATTCTGGGACCTCATGCCAAGGGATTGAATGGACACAGGTGGGTCCTGTATCAACTCCAGTATTTTGTACCTCCAACAAATCAACACTACCACCACCACCAGCAAACTACATGTTGTATCACAAATTTCATATATTTCAATATATTAAAGCTACCTAAGTTTTTATTTTATTTTGTATATCTTCCCCAAATACCAAATACTTTGAGCAGCAGCAAGGAAAAAACCTTTTCTTGATTCTGCAACCCACTTAATATGAAAAAAATAGGAGTTGCTGGTAACTTATTAGGACCATACAATTTTGAAGTACTAACTAAGATAACCGAGTATCCAACAAGATCGAATGCTTCAAATTAGTAGCTAAGCAAGTTCCTACCATTGAATTTCCTTGGAGGTCATCAAGATTAGCTTCATCAGTTTCATGATGTAACCATGTTGAACTGGAACCTCGACAACTGTTGTGGAATTGTTGATATAACGGGGCCATATCTCTGCATCCATTTCAAAGGACAAGTATGTTTTCTATGTTAGAGAAGAACAATATATGCCTAATAGAAAACAAACAAACAAGACTTTTTAACATTACAAAAGTGAACTAGGGTAAGAAACTAGAAGATTACGGTTACAGATACGGTAAAAGGCAGCATATGATCGATATCACAATATCAGGTAGGTTTGGAAAAATGTAAAGAATATTATCCTCCAGATCCATAAGCTAAAACCTGAAGGACCTCTCATCATCTGCTTATATTGGTAACTTTATTTTATGTATAAAAGGCAATAGATAGCAGCTTAAAAAAGAGTCATAATGCACAATTCTTGCAATTGTTGTAGTGAAGCAGATCTTCTAACAGTTGAGGTGTATGCTGGTACCTGAACATTGTCATATAGTTCAAATAATGGAACCGCAAGCAACTTCAAGTTTTTGGGAACAGCAAAATATTCTCTTTCTGACAGGTGCACAAGGAAAAGTTTCTTACATTCCTGGAAATAGACAATTTTGGGTTTAGAATCAGAAAATAGACCCCACTAATTTTGAATTCATTAGTCAATTTATGAAGCTATAAGTGCAACATACCTTGGGCTTAGTTATATGAGGAGGGCAGTATGGGTACATTACTGTTTCAAAGTTCGGCCTCCACCAGGTAGCAACACATTCACCGATCTGCAAGTTAAAGCAAACATGTAACCAATGTCACCATAATAGGTGCCACTTGAGCTCGGCACATAGTCAATATATGCACCACAATTGGTAAAAGAAATAACAAACAGTACTATGGCAAACAAGTAATGATATAAAACCCTCATTCAGCGATGCCATTAGAAGAGGAAAAAAGTGCATATGAGTCAAAATCTCCAACACCACAAAAGTGGAAATGAATGCCGTGATTCATGCTTGAGGAAATAAGAAACAAGCTGGAGAAGTATTAGTTGTTTGACACATCTGATAGTTCAGAATGTGGACCAGATCAGGCAAAGTTGCTGAGACAAGAATGGTATAGAAGGCTACATTGTGGCCAACACAATGTTACTGTTAGTGCAACATTTTTCTCAGCATGAGATGAATGCTTCTGTGCACATGAATTAACCAGAAACAAGACTGTTTTACAAATTATAATCAATGCACATGGTGTGTGTGTTCCTTCTTATAGAGTTCTTTCGTCGATAACTAGAAAGTGAATTTAGTGTAGGCCAAGAAAATTTTGATTTGGCGAAGTACCTGCCAATTCGGCAGAAAGGAAGGTGAATTTGCAGCAAGTTTGCTACAAAGCTTTCGTTTCAGACCCTCTATTTCTGACAAATCAAATCACATGAACACAGGGTCAGACAAGTGAAAACTTCCCATGAAAGATATATCAAAGCTAGAACATGTCAGGAAATAGGATTTTGCATTACTGACAACCTACCATTCTCCCCAGGCTTTAGACGTCCACCAGGAAGCTTACAGAAAGTATTGCCTATTTGCAGTAACAGTATGTGCGGATGATTGTGCTCCTGGACCTACAAGAACAAATAAATAAATAAAGTTTTAACTTTAGTGATGGGAAAACTCAAATTCGATACAAACTTTTAATTTCCACATTGATATTTTATGATGAAAACAAGATATCCCAGGAAAATTATGACCATCACATGTTCGGGTGAATAACAAGACATGATATGCTATCGATAACTTGCGCAATGCACAACAGCACAGAACAATAATCATGTTACGTAGAAGGAATCATCACAATATTTGAAAACATTTGGCTAGCAGTTGGGACATTACTGCTTTGTTGTATTTTGTTAGCAGCTAGCTCCCACTAAATTTGGTTACCTGATCAAAGATATTTAAAGAAAAAAAATGTCTAAGGCAGCTAAGAAAGCTTGAGGCAAAACATGTCGAAAATTAGCTCACTGAGATAAACATTAATAATTATCCTAGATGTTTAGGGACCTTCAATGAACAAAGTTCAAATTTGCAACAGAGGTTAGCCAAACTCAAATAACAAAAGAAACCTGATTGATGATTCCATATGGATAAGCTACCAAACAACAGACAACTCCCCAAGAGAGTATTATGTAGAGCATTAGACTTGAATGAAGTTTCCCAAACAACAGATAGACAAATGAATGACAAGGATCGAAGTTAAATTAATAGGTTATTTCAATTGCATTTAAAAGAAAGAACGAAATACAAAGACAGTATATACAAAACATATTCTTGAGGTACACCCAAGCTTAAAAATCATTCATTGAATTGTGAAAGCAAAAAGGATGAAAAGGTTTTCTTGGTGCATACAATTATTAGTCATGATTAAGGGTAGAAATCAAGAACATGAAGCAACACAGAAATAGGAAAAAGAAGTGCAAAGAGGAAGAGAAAAGAGTAGTGATGAGTGAACCAAATTTCCTTTTTTTGCAGCTAATATGCATTCCACTTCAACAAATTTGCTCAGTCAAGTTGATTTTCCCAAAGCTCATGTATAATATGCGACAAATAATTCATCCCAGAACCAGCCAAAATAATGCTCATATAATTGATTTAATTCTAAACCAATCTAACAAAAAAAATCAAGCAGTCCATGGTTTCACTATGAAGAAAAACAATTTCCAAAACATTTCCCGAAAGAAACTAGGGATGAAAAAAATCAAATAAGAATATTGCAACACAGCCAAGTGTGAAGAGGCTAAAACGTGGATCTTTATTATATTTCCAAAACCTATCCTGTCCGAGATCCTTACAATTGTGATTCTTTCATTCTAAATTCATGGTATTAAATTAATCATTGTCCATATTTGCAATATGCATTCTGGCATACCTCTCGAGTACAACTCAGTGTCTAGAACAAAGATTAAATGTATTTTCAAATCAAGGACAAAATATTGATGTTACAAACTCACGATTACTGTTGTGAGCACTTCCACATTATAACCAAATCAAGAGTGCACTTTTGTAGGAATTGAGAATAACCAACAAATTCACCACAACGTACATAACCATAAAATTTTGAATAGATTAGCTTGCTGTCAAAGAAAAATGTGAACACCATATTCCATTATTTATCTTCCACAATGTTGAGAAAACCAAAACGCAACTAAAAGCTGATAAGATACTGGTATATTGTGTAGATCTTTACCAGTAAAATTCCTTCAACACTTGTCCGCATACCTTCTTTCATATAGCTGAATCAAAAGAAAAGAAGAAGTCAAACAATAGAAGAATTCAAAAGTTCCAGTACGTCACATTAGGGATGTGCCATAAGAGATGAGAAATACCAAAGGGCTTTCTCCAATATAAGTTCCAAAATTTCTGACAAGAAAACAACAGTGGTTTTCATTCTACTATCAGTTACTATCAATTCACAAATTTCTATTTATGGATAGTCCCAGTGCCAAATTATGGGCAATTGCGGCACTTGGTTTTGTATGAAAACAGAAGTTGCTGTTTGACAATAACCATAAAAGTTTTAGAAATGTACAACTTCAAAGACTGCTAAATTATGAAAATTTCCTTAATTGCAGTTGACAATTCAACCAACATTTGGTTTTGTATGAAAACAGAAGTTTTAGAAATGACAATTCAATTCACAAATTTCTATTTATGGATAGTCCCAGTGCCAAATTATGGGCAATTGCGGCACTTGGTTTTGTATGAAAACAGAAGTTGCTGTTTAACAATAACCATAAAAGTTTTAGAAATGTACAACTTCAAAGACTGCTAAATTATGAAAATTTCCTTAATTGCAGTTGACAATTCAACCAATATTTGCCCACTCTTGGTGCCTTCATCGTCTTTCTTTTGTTACATCTTTAAGAATAGAGTCACTTCACCAGTAACATCCTTTTTAAAAGAAAGAAAATTACATGACATAGAATCATATGATAGGTCCTTCAAGCAATGTGCTGTTTGCAACCAACAAAAACAACAAAATGGAAAAAAAAAAAATCAACAGGAATAATTTGACAGGTGAGCATCAATTGGCAATGGTAGTCACCATTCTAAGAATATGCAACCAAGGCATTTTGCCTTGTGCCTTACAATGGCTTAAAAGGTTAGTATCAAGCAAGAATGTTTTAGCTGTGACGTTGTAAAGAATAGTGATCACACGTAAAAATGGATTTTGACAAAATAACACCTAATATAGTTAAAGTAATCATGACAGTCTTGAGGAAAAAGAAGTACACATTAGCTACAACTCAGGCTTCTGGTTATTAATTGAAAATTTAGTATGACATCATTAGCAAATCAATAAGAAAAGTAGCCTAAATTCCTCTAAAGAAGCCTCCAATCCACAGTTGATGATCAAATGGGTGCCTCAATGCTAAGAGGTAGAAGAAGCAATTCCATTTCATTAACACAGTAAGTTGATATAGCCTTTCACAGAATGTTAAGATATTTTTCCATTTTCAATGGAAAATACAAGCAAATAGCTTAAACCTGAAGGCAAATAGTGGAGAAACATACATGATACAAGTTCCAAAATATTCACTTTGAATAGGGATACATGTTAAAGATGGTAATCATCAATTTCTTAATGAGCCTTGAGTTTTACAGACCCAGCCAGTAAACACAACTTACACGAACTAATATTCATTCAATCAAAATTTTCATATTTGTTGTCTTGCAGTGCTTCATACAGAGCATATTATCCCACCAAACAATAACATTAAGTGCATATCATTTCCCAGGGAAGATGAAACTACCCACAATAACATTAAGTGCTCAATTAAGATTGCATGTAAGAAGCAAACTTATCAACCACAGGTCATACAAGGAGTTGGAAATTCAACATGCAGGTGCATACAATGCTATCCTTTTCGGTTAAGAGAGCACCATTCCAATAAGAAACAAGAATAAAAAAGCTAAGTCATGCAAACTTTTAGTGCTTCTACAATTAAAAGCATACTACGACTTTGTCCTTTCTAACATATACGCCTGGATATTGACCCAAAAAAAAAAAAAAAACCAATTATCATGGGTTTCAAGAGAGAGATCAGAACAAGGTTTGGTGTACCGCTCGGTACAAGCAGTACGTACCAGTCCGATAGAGGACCGATATGGGCAGTACATCGGTACACCCCAGTGTACCATGTGTCAGTACGCTCGGTACAATTTGGTACGTACCATATTGATAGCTGGTTGATACACCGGTATTGACCGATAATGCGAATCATGGATCAGAGTATATTTTTAGTAAGAATCTTAATCTATCCAATCAATGAGTAAATAACTGTTATGAGCATGGTAAAGAATACAGTGGATGATCCTTGTTTCAAGCCACCATCATTCCAGGTGCCACTACTTAGTCCACAACCGTTACAAGATGTGACTTTTGGATGATAAACTTTATCAGAAAAGAAGAGTATTATTAGCCTCCAAACCGCAGAGTATGAATTCAACTGTATAAAACTGGACCTAACAATGGACTTTATGCATCATTTCTGTTAGATATTTTATATTTTAAAAATAGAAATCTCAAATTTTATTTTTATTTTACTTGTTTCCTTATTTTGTATACGTTATTTCTGATTGATTTACATACTTTAATTGAATTTATTGGTTATGATTACACATAGCCATAAATGAATTTATCAATCAATTTTATATGAAAAATATTCTTCTACTCGCAGCGTCAACCTCCCCACGGTCGTGCCCCCAAAGAGGAATCCCGGTCGTATCCTTGAACCACAAACCTGTGAAGGATTCCTTAGGACAGCATCACAAACGCGATTCCGAATGAATTCTAATCTTCTTATTTTTGTTTTATTAATTAAATCAGATTTAATATTTTATCACTGAGTTTTTACCCCCAACAGTTCCAGCATCAATGTAAGTGTACCTACGATCTAGGGAAGGTGCCAAAACTCTTAAATCAACCCTGTCTTTGATCTTGCGATCCGCCGCTACTTACGTCGTGGATTGGACAAAAGGGAGGAGCCTACCACAAATCAAATAGTACTAGTGTTTGATACGAAAGAGAAAAGAAACGAGACTAGGGTTTCGGGAGCGATCAGGGTGGTGGACTTACTTGACCTTCATGCGGGCGAGGCGATCGGCGACGGAGGTGTCCTTCTCCATCTTGGGCTCCTTCGTCCCGAACGTGTAGTTCGAGAGGGGGTACGTGTTCACCACCGACGAGGTCACCATCCCTCCTCTTCCTCCTCGCCTGCGTCGTTATCTGGCTCTACGCTTGACCGGCGGCCGAAAGTACCAGGCGAACCCGAACTGATTCGGTTGGGGTTTTATTTCGGGGTTCGCCCTTAGAGAACTTGAGACCGACACAAAGAAGGAAAACGTTTTCTTTTTCTTGTTAAAAGAAACAGAAACAGATGTTTTCACGAGAACTAAAGCTCGTCTCCATGTTTAGGGAATTCAAAGGTGTTTTCATCGAGAGGCATCATCGACTACGTGTGGCCGTGCGTTCGACGCGTGTACGAGTCAGGTTTGATGGGTTTCCTCAAACCGTGGATTTCGTGGTTTCCCAACAAGCAAAACGTGGGACTAAAGCCCACTGGATTCCGCTCTTCTCGCCACCTTTTCTTGCCTCTTTATATGCGCCACCGCACTGCCCGCAGAGTCTCCAGCGCCGACCGAGGTTTCGAGCTAACGTGCAGCCTCACCTGATCTCCACCACCGCCACCATGGACGTGTACATCTCGGAAGAGTACGTTGTGAGGCGCAGAAAGGAGAAGGCGGCGGTGGCAGCCGAGTCGGGGAAGACGACCGGCTCTGGGTTACGGAAGGAGCAGCAGCAACAGAAGGAGAGGAAGTCTCGAGCTTCCGTCGTGGGAATCATCGAGAGCAGTAGTGTTTTTGGTGGAGATGGATGGGGGCAGGAGATTGTTTTCAATTGCTTCTCTGCATAGGTTGTCTCTGCAGGGAGTTCCTCTGCTCGTGGTCTTGTTGCTTCCTGGACTTGGGAATGCTGCTAACCACAGATGATGCTTATGAATCCAAATTGCTAGAACAAATTAATGAGATTACAGGATGCCTTTCATACTATTAACGAGTGGTTTGATCTTTGCAACTGTGACTAGTGGTTTTGGCAACACCCAGAGTCGGAATGTGCACTACTTTGGGGCAGGAATGCATGTGGAGTATTCGATAAAGATGTCTAGGTTGGGTAATCTTCTGTGTGATAGTGTGGGTTAGAACTTGTAGGAACAGAGGAGATGAGAACGAGCAGAACTGTTGCTATCGGGCAGGCAATCTTCTGTGTGGTAGTATGGGCCAAACTCGGACCTCTGTTCATCTGAATAGCTGAACAGCTTTAGTAGTCATATTCCAGATGACACTACTTCAATGAAGCTGCATTTGTTCATGCTTTGAACATACTGATGACTTTATTATAAGAACCCACATAATTTTAGATGTCTTGCCGCTACAAATACATTTGTGTTGCTATGTGACTTGAGAGAACACGTCAATCATACAAGGAATACTTTTAAAGGCATGTGAAGTTGGGGAATCTTTCACGTCGACGAAACTAATGATGCGTGGACTATTGTTGTGTAAGCAATGGAATGACAACGGGGGTGGGTGAAGAGAATGTAAAATTGACTTAGCGAACCCAATCCAGGCTCGATTAAAGGGAAGACGAACCCGGTTTAAGTGGGTTGGTCGGACCGAGATGTCCAAAATAAGTTCAACCCGATGTTACTGCACAAGTCATGACTCGGTCGTGGCCGTGTTGGCATGAGATTTGACCAAGTCCAGATTGCTGACATGGAACGTCTCCATTGGTCGGTCCATGTTCTGAATCCAAGTCCGGATGTTCGATTGTCGTCGAGATGGAATTCGCGCAGGTAAGGGTGGAAGATGGACTTACTTTGTCGAAGACTCCAAAAGTGGCCCGTGTGCAGAGTTCCAATTCTAGACGTCAAAACGACAGATGAGGAAGAGGAGAAGCCAAGAGGCGTGTTGTTGAACGTGGAAAGGATGTTGTAACAGAGGAAACCCTCGCAACGAATTTCCAGCCTCCGCAACTCTTCAGTCTTCTTCTTCTTCTTCTTCTTCTCTCTCTCTCTCTCTCTCTCTCTCTCTCTCTCTCTCTCTCTGTTTGTGTGCAGTTAGATGATGATCCAGGGAACAAGGAAATAGCAGACGCCGGAGCTCAAGCATATACACTAGCAGGAGAGATTGAGAGGCCGAGATGAGGACATGCTTGAAAGCCATGAACGTGTCGTTGGAGAACAAGGCAAACAGCGCCGTAGCTGCAATACGATCGTCGACGAAGGGAGTCGCCGTCGTCTTCCTCACACTCGTCGTCCTTGTCGTCGTCATCTCCACGCATTGGATCGATGGCACAGTAAGTGAATTCGCGTTTCTTTCCGGCTAAATCATTCTTTCTGCTGGCTTCCCGTTCAATCTCCTGGCCACAGTACCATCGAGCAGTGTTAGGATTCTTGGTGTATTGAGGACTCAAACAGAGAATGTCCAAACCGGAGTTGCCTACGAGATTATTCCTAGTGCGATTAATGTGATGGGCTTCGTTCCAGTGGAATGCAACTTTAGTGACAATAATTGAGATTGCACTCGCAGGACAGCCACTATGCCACTCCATTTTGTAAAGGGTGTGCCCCAGCCATCAGCCCCACTGCTGCACAAACATAGTGCCATTGTGTTCTTGGTGAACGATAAACATCAATGACACTTCAAAATAGGCTCTGTGTGTTCAAATTGCTAACAATTTGTCTTGTGATCTAAGATGAAATCTCATGTATTTTATATAAGATTGAAATATTCTGATACATATGAACCTTAAATCATTTAGAAATCAATCATGGAAGTGTATACTCCAACCTTTCGTTACGATGACAGTGTTATCTATTGATTGCTCTGTAAATTGATCTTGTAGCGTCTCTTTTGTGTAGACTCTCACAACAATAAGCTCCAAGAATGAACAAGTTCTTAGCTCACAACCCCGCAAACCACAGTCAAAGACCATAATTTTGGCCTGTGGAAACCAAACAACTCCTGTGTGCCAAAGATCACTGTCTCCATCTCCGTCTCCGTCTGCTATCTCTTCTGTGCCCCAGTCGTCCCCTTCCTGCCCTGACTACTTCCGCTGGGTGCACGAAGATCTCCGACCGTGGAAGTCCACCGGCATCACAGAGGAGATGGTGGGGAGAGCTCGAAAGTTCGCCACCTTCCGGTTGGTGGTGCTCGCCGGCCGAGTCTACGTTGAGCGTTACCGCCGAGCGTTTCAGACAAGAGACGTGTTCACCCTGTGGGGCATATTGCAGCTCGTCAGCCGGTATCCCGGCCGCGTCCCCGACATCGACCTCATGTTCAACTGCGACGACACACCCGTCGTGAAGCTGGCCGACCACCGGTCATCGCCGCCTCCACCTCTCTTCCGCTACTGCAAGGACGACAGGACCTTGGACATCGTCTTCCCGGACTGGTCATTCTGGGGCTGGTAATGGGCTCATCCACAATCTTGCCGCGTGTTCTGAAACAATGTCTTGCGATGTGTAACTTGTTGCTGTTGTCGCTGCCAGGGCTGAGCTCAATATAAAGCCATGGGAGACACTGGCGAATGATCTGAAGCAAGGAAATCAAAGGGTGAAATGGAGGGACAGGAAGCCGTATGCCTACTGGAAGGGCAATCCATGGGTATCCGACAGTAGAAGGGATCTTATCAAGTGTAACCTCTCCAAACATCACGACTGGAAGGCTCGTCTCTATGATCAGGTACGACACCAAAGACTGGATCAAGAACACTGCTTGAGATGCTTCTGAGCTTTCTATTATTTTACTTCTCCGTAGAATTGGGATAGGGAGATCAATCAAGGGTTTAAGAACTCAAACCTGGCCAACCAATGTGATCACAGGTGAGTTGCTTCCTGTTCTCCGCTTGTTCTTACCTGTAAATGAAATCTCGCATGCTATATTTACGGGGGAGGTTCTCGTTAATGGCAGGTACAAGATCTACATCGAGGGCCGAGCATGGTCAGTGAGCCAGAAGTACATCCTAGCATGCGACTCGCCGGCGTTCTTTGTGAAGACTCACTTCCATGACTTCTTCTCCAGAGCTCTGATGCCAGGACTACACTTCTGGCCAATAAAGGAGGACGATAAGTGTAGATCGATCGAGTTCGCAGTTGACTGGGGCAACGAACACCAAGAGGAGGTAGGCATCACATGCATTTCTCGCTCCAAATCTTACGAGACGCTCAATCACGGAAGCTTTGCAGGCACAAGCCATGGGAAGGGCAGGCAGCAACTTCGTGCAGGAAGAGCTAAAGATGGACTACGTCTACGACTACATGCTGCACCTGTTAACCGAGTACGCCAAGCTGCTGAGGTACGAGCCCGCCGTACCAGAGAAAGCCACCGAGCTCTGCTCCGAGTCCATGGCCTGCCCTGCCACCGGCCTCGTCAAGGAGTTCCTGATGGCGTCGATGGCGAAGTCGACGCACGACACAGAGCCGTGCGCGATGCCTCCACCCTTCGATCCGGAGGCGCTCCAAGTGGTGCGGGAGAAGAAAGCTGACGCCGTGACGCAAGTGGAATTGTGGCAGCACCAAGCTTGGAATAAAGGTGTTTGATTTGATTCGAAGACCTAAGAAAACTTGATTGTATTCATTTGTTATATGATCAGAATTTGAGGCCAACGGAGAAGTTGGGATGGATAAGTTCGACATATACTCGAATATCATGAATGGATAAAACAGCTTATCCATATCGGAATGATATCAAACAATTTAATAGACATATAGAAACCATGATTTCATAAGAAATCTCGATCCAAATACTCGAGTTACTTGTTCTTCCATTTTCTCCCTCCCTGCAATTATCAACCGATGGTTGATGCACAGAGAGAATTAGAAGGGTACTCAGATGGGTTGCGTGAATTAGAGGCGATGTTTGCAGCGTTTAAGAACAAATCGAACCGCGTCGCGGCCACGATACGATCGTCGACAATGGGAGTCGTTGTCATCTTCCTCGCCTTGCTAGTTCTTGTGTTCTCTACCTTTTGGATCGCCAACATCTCTGTGAGTGCAGTTGGATCTTCTTCTTCTTCTCTACCTTTTGGATTTACACTTGCAATAACATCATTGTTACTTCTTCTGCTAATGCAGGATTACAGAATGGTAACCACCATGACTCCACAAGCTCTCAAATCAAACATCTCCCACAGTGCACACCCCGCGCCGAAACATCAACCAAAACCTATCGCCTTGACCTGTGGAAATCAAACGGCAGTTCCAATCTGCCAAAGACAAGTCTCTGCATCAGTTGTTCCTTCTCGCCCCCCCACCATGCCCCAATCCTCTGCTTCCTGCCCCGACTACTTCCGATGGATTTACGAGGACTTACGGCCGTGGAAAACCACAGGAATCACGAGGGAGATGGTGGAGAGTGCTCAAAAGTTCGCCACCTTCCGGTTGGTGGTGCTCGATGGCCGGGTCTACGTGGAGCACTATGGAGGAGGATTCCAGACGAGAGACGTGTTCACGCTTTGGGGCCTCCTCCAGCTCGCTAATCGATATCCAGGTCGCATCCCCGATATCGATCTCATGTTCAACTGCAACGACACGCCTTCCGTCAAGTCAGCCGGCCACCGGTCGTCACCTCCGCCTCCACTCTTCCGGTACTGCAAGGATGATAAGACACTGGACATCGTCTTCCCTGATTGGTCGTTTTGGGGTTGGTAATAAGTTCATGCGCGAGATACTCCACTCCAGATGTTGTTGCCATGTTTTGTCCTTAGATTCCTCTGTTCTAAGTAGCTGTAATGGTGACTGGAAGGGCTGAGGTCAATATAAAGCCATGGAGGACCCTGGTCAAGGAGCTGGAAGAAGGGAACAGAAGAGTGAAATGGAGAGACAGGGAGCCATATGCCTACTGGAAGGGCAATCCATGGGTATCTGATAGCAGGAGCGATCTCATGAGGTGCAACGTCTCCAAGCATCACGACTGGAATGCTCGTCTCTACGCACTGGTACGCCACACAACACTGCATCTGCTACTTCTACGATATATGCTCCAACTCAATCTGGCTGGTACTCTGCTGTAGAACTGGGACAGTGAGAAGAGGCAAGGTTACAATAACTCAAACCTGGCAAGCCAATGCAAGTATAGGCGAGTTGTTCTTCTCATCCTTCCTACATTCCTTCTCTCTTCTCCTCTCTTAGGTTCAGGCTTGTGATGGCGTGCAGGTATAAGATCTTTGTGGAAGGCCGGGCATGGTCAGTGAGTAATAAGTACATCTTAGCGTGTGATTCGCCTGCGCTGTTTGTGAGGACTCGCTTCCATGATTTCTTCTCCAGAGGTCTGATGCCAGGGCGGCACTACTGGCCCATAAGAGAAGACGACAAGTGCAGCTCGATCAAGTTTGCTGTCGACTGGGGCAACAAGCACCAAGAGGAGGTATGCATCCTTTCTCCAGTCTTCTTGCACCTGAGAACCTGTGTGTTTCTGATCAACGTAGAACTAACAGGCAGAAGCCATGGGAACAGTAGGTAGCAGCCACATGAAAGAAGAAGTAAAGATGGAGTACGTCTATGACTACATGCTACATCTACTAATCCAATACGCCAAGCTGTTGAGGTACAAGCCTACTGTGCCGGAGAAAGCTATCGAGTTCTGCTTGGAGTCTGTGGCTTGTCCTGCCACGGGCATCGTCAAGAAGCTCCTGATGGAGTCGATGGAGAAGCGGACAGAGGAAGCAGAGCCGTGCAGAATTCCCCCACCATTCAATCCGGAGGAGCTACAAGAGATAATGGAGAGAAAAGCTAATGTTTTGAAGCAAATCGAGTCGTGGGAGGACAAAAAGGCTAACATATGAGAAAGCAAATTTAGCCATAGATACGACAGCGATTCATGTTTGACTCTTAAAATACCGCATGACAATATTTTCATTAGAAAAAAAAAACAATTAGTATAAACTTTTTTTTTTTAGGCTGGGTTGATATGATACTATAAGTAAAAGCTCTTGCTTTTTCTTTTTTTTTTTCTTTAAAAAATGCCCTCTATTTTTACTCTTCCCATTTGATGTCTATATTTCTTGTAATGCTCTTAATATCCCTCGTTATCACCTGATTGCCTCCGATCCATCACGAGATCTTATTGTTTTTTGTCACACTAGTGGCAAGTTCGGCAAGTTCCTCCCCATGCACTGCCCTTCTATCGTCATCTTTGTCATTTTCATGAGAGAATACTATAAGGACTATGGGAAAGAAGATTACGACAAACATTCCAAGCACCTCTCCACCACAACCCTTGCGGCCTCCTCCACCCTTATATTTGTGGTTCGATGCCAATAGTACCCATGAGTACGAGCATCAATAATACTCGTAGATATAAGTATTTGTAGGGACTAGCTCCTAACAGACGAGGATGAGAATATTTTTTATTACCTACGTAGTTATAGGGTTGGGATGGGTAGAGCACTCCCCTCTTTGTCCCGTACTTATACACTTGATTCAAATAGTTGAGTCTTGGTTGAGTCGATTGCGAATCAATTACGAGTTATTTTATTTAATTGAATCAAATGATACCATATCAACAAATATTATTGTTTATATTTGGATATATTTATATTTGAATATTATTATGATGTATAAACTTTATAAATATTATTATTATTTATGAATTTTAATATTATTAATTAGTTTTGATAATAATTTTATTTTTAAAAAAAGTAAAATAGATTAATTAAAATAATATAAAGAATTCACTGGTTCATCACTCCAAATGAGGATTTTTCATCCCTGTCCTCGCCCCATCTAAATGAGGAATGTGATGGGGATAGGAGTGGAGAATGGGAGATGAGATAGGGATGAAGAAAGTACTCTCTATCTTGTACCGTTGACGTCCCTATCTACCATAGCCCTTATGGTGTTAACCTGTGATATAACTATGGCTTCATAATTGTTTTGGGAGGGTATGCATATGAAATAGAGATAGAGAGAGTTAAGCGAAGACAACGAGAGAAGAATGGTGTATAAAGAGGGTCCGATGACTGGTGAAAGGCAATGAGGCCGAGGCAACAAGGGATATAATATCTAAATATTTGAAATGTGTTAAAGCATAAATAATTTATCCAAAAAAAACTCAGGTTTTATCAAATGACACCCTCATATTTAGTTTTTACTAAAGGAAACCCATTTTTCATATTATGACCAAAATTTTTTTATAAAATAAAAAAAAAAGATAGTCGATATTTGTTGACCATGTTGACTTTGGGTTGAATCGAATTATTTGTCATGAACCGGACTAGACCAGTTCAATAGAAGTTTAAGTAGTTAATTTATTCCTATTAAATCGTAGATTATCTCTTTTTTTTTCAAATTATTCCATTAATTTTATTTTCAAATTACCTCCATCTTCTCGACGTCCTCCACTACCTCCTCGTCCCACTTTGCTACCTTTTCTTCAGCCTCGGTCGCTTCTTCCTCCTTACCCCTCCCTTAGTTTCCTCATCCTCCTCGTCCCACTCTACAACCTCCTCGCTCTCGCCTTTGAATTCCCTTCTCAGCCACCTCCACCACCTCCCCTCCTCTCTCGTTCACCTGCCTCACCCCCGCCTCCTCCTTCCTTACCATAATTTACTTATATTAGTCATTACACCCAGAGTTACACTCATTTACATGATATATTAAAATAAATATTAATTTTTATATAAATATATTTTAAAAAATTATAATAAAACTAAAACACTTAAGTTATCCTAAAAAAATATTAATTTTTATAAATAATTATCCTAAATTACCCTACAAATATTACACTTAAGTTACACTTATTCATAGAACATATTAATATATATATATATATATATATATATTAATTTTTATATAAAATTGTCCTTAATTCATCATAAATATGCTAAATATCATAAATGTGCTAGTATTAAGTTTGAATTGATTTGTTAAAAAATAACTCGAGTTATACTCGATTATATATTTAATCCAAAAATATCTTATTTGAAAACTTAATCATCCTAAACTCATAAGAAATTAAAAATATATAATATATATCTTAGAATTAAGTACTAGTAGTTTTGAAAAAAATGAGATTAACTTGATGAAAATTAACTTAAATTACACTCAAGCTAAGCTTATTACAAAAATTATTATCCTAAATTTATATAAAAATAAAAAAAGTGACAATAAACATATTAGCATCTCACTCTAATAGTTCCAAAGAAATTTGGATAGGTTTGATGAAAATTCAAATAGTTACACTCGATAATAAACTTAACATAAAAATATTTTATTTTAAAAATTAATCATCGAAAATTCATTAAAAAATAAATAAATGATAATAAATATATTAGCATCTCATCGTAGTAGTTTTGAAAAAGTTTAGATAGGTTTGGTAAAAATTTAAAAAGTTATATTCAATTATAGATTCAACATAAAAAATACTCTATTTCATAAATTTATTATCTCACCCTAATAGTTCATGAGAAGCTAGGATGAATTTGCTAAAAATTCAATGGGTTACATTCAATCACTGATTCAACCCAAAAATATCCTCCTTAAAATTTTATTCATCGTAAACTCAAAAAAAAAAACTAAATATCTTAAAATGATATACTAATAGTTTTAGAGAAGTTTGAATTGGCTGGGATAATTACATATTATCCCTTGTAGTTAACTATGATTAGTATCCTGGTCTATATACTTTAAAAAGTAGCATTGGGATCCCTATACATACGAAGGTGAAATATTTAACCCTAAATTTTTTTTACATCGTTAATTTCATCGATGGAAAAAATCACATATGTTATCGCATTAAAAAAAAGACATAAATGAAAAGGATAAAAAATAATTTTTATTAATTTTAAATTATTAATTTCATATAAACTTTTCCTTCCTCCTCTTCTAACCTGCTTGTCTATCGCACCTGCTCACCCATTGCACTTGGTTATGTACATAAGAGCATGCTAATCCTATGGTGTTGTATGTGATTCACTACCTGGGGTTGAAGTCATGGTTATACTTCTAAGACTACGATTGCAATTGAAACTTGCAAAAGTTTTGGGGCTTCGTTAGTGATGCGACGCAAACAACATGGTGGAGAGTGCACGACACACTGCCGGAAGACCTGCAGAACTTATGCCTGTTGACAACTAAGAGGAAGGCTTTCTTGGAGTATCATAGGAGGAAGGTTGAGAAGGTCAACTACCCTAACAGACATCAGAGGCGAAACATTATTGATCCAAGATCGGAGATATGCTCTGAGGCATTTTGCAACCAGTGGATTTTCGCTTCGATAGTGACCTCTCTTATGGTTTTAGCCCCTCTTAATGTTTATTTTAGTCTATATAGTTTTGGCCATGGATAAGTTCTTATGGTTTACTTATGTCTAAATTAATTCTTACATTTTCAAAAGGATAGTATATAAGCTCCTCACGTCAAATTTGAGTTAACAAACATTAGAGTCTGCTTATGTGATATATTGACTCACAATAAATTATTAATATAATGATATATGTAATTTAAGTTTAAAAAAGGGTAAATGTCCATCTTGTCGAGGAAGAGGAAGAGATGAAGGTCGTAACGATGGACGAAAGTGAAGACGAAAAGATATGAGAGGCCGGAGGCAAGGGTGAGAGAGGGCTAGACTACCACGTCGTAAGTGCGATTGGTGGGGGCGTATGAGAGGACGAAGTGGGAAGCGGAGGGGACGAAAACGCCCAAGAGGAGGAAGAGGGACTAGGAGACCACTGCATGCTTAACATCGGATTGGTCGACATGCATCCACCCAAGGTAGGATCGGAAGCTCTTGAGCTCGTCGTTAGTGCGAGAGAAACTACGTGAGTACGACGTTAGTGCGAGAGAGACTACGTGAGTACGTCGTTAGTGGGAGGGGTTTATATACTATGTTTTTTTTAAATACTGGGTTATCTTATACACGAATAAACTATAAGAGCTTAAATGGTTTATGGTCAAAACCATAGGGTCAAAATCATATGGGCTAAAATGGACCTTAACCTTTTATTAAATTTAAATTACATGTGTCATTATATTAATGATTTATTGTGAGTCACTCTAACACCTGTTAATTCAAACTTGATGAGAATGACTTATATATTATATTTTTTAAAAATATAAATATTATTTTAGATATGAGTAAATCATAAGGGCTTAAATAGTCAATGACTAAAATCATATGAGTTAAAATGAACTTTAACCCATACTATTTTTTAAAGTATAAGGATGAAAATACTAATAATAGTTAACTATAAGAGTATAATACGTAATTACCTCAATGAAAATATTTTAGTTATACTCGTTCTCAGATTTAACAAAAGTTTAATTCGATACGAATCAATCCGATTTGAATCACTTAAATCTGACAAAAGTAGCTCGTGGATCTAAAATAGTTTTATTAAATTGCCCTTAAAGCAATTATTGGTTGTTTGTTACCAAACACGAGAAATCATGGTCCAGCCGGAGGCAGCGACGTTGACTTTCTAGCCTACAAGTCTACTGTGCTGGAGCAGTGCAGGAGGAGATGAACATGGTGGCATCAGGCATCTGCCCCTTCTCAAGAGGCTAACTCCATAAGTTATTCCTCCTGAGACTGAGACCCAACCACTTCACCTCTGTGATGATCCAATAATTGTTCCTCTCCTTTCTCCTCCTCCTCCTCCTTCAGCTGCTGCTGCCAGATTCAGCTGCAGCAAATATGGCGATGAGGGCAAACCTGCGCAGATTGTGGCATGGGTCGCAACCGACGCACTCATCGTTGGAGAGCAAAGGGAAGAGCGCACCGGCCTCGAAGCATTCCCCTATTAAGCTTGTAGTTGCCGCTTTGGTTGCCATCCTTGTTATCGTTTTCTTCATCTCTAACAGCGCAGTAAGCATCCCTTGGATCTTCCTCTTCTTCTTTCTGATACTGTGATTTCTATGTCCGAGGTTTTCTTAGGTAGATTTCTTGTTTTCTTTTGAGAGTCTCAGTGTTTCCTTTCTCTTCAACTATAAAGGCAGATTTTGGGGTTAAAAATCCTCTTTCAGAAAACAATCTCTAATTTTCTGATACTTTCGGAGGATTTCACAAAAAAGTGATCTTAACAAATTGGGTTTTCATTTGTCCATCTTCCTATCTGATCTTTCATCTCAGATTACTCCTTCAAAGCATGAGATTCAATTTTGGTAAAGGAATGCTTCACATTTTCTTCTAAATGAGTTGTGTTGTTACGTGAATCAAATAGATATCATCCATTTCACATGTTTGATTCGGTAGATGATCTTTTCCTTGGTTAATGATGCCAAGTTCTTGAGACCTCATACCAAAAATTTATATGATAAACGTTTTTTATTTGTCTTATCTGTCATTCTCCATCTACCAAATTGAACTGTGCATTGATGTGAGACCAAAACAAACATGTTGCAATTCTCAATGAGTGAACAGTACTTCAACTTGTCAACACCATCAGACTTATGGCACTAATTTTAACTACAGAGGAAGGCCTCACCAAATATGCACATGCTGCATGTTCTCTAGGTTCCTAATGCCCCCTGCTTCATACTGGATCTAATTGCATGACATTAGGGACAAACCTGTGTGATGCTAAGATAATGAAGGAAAGGAAAATAGTAATAGTTTCAAAAAGTTATTGGCCACACTAGAAACGGAACAAAGCATGTACCTAAGACATGACATCTTCAGCAGAATTGGCCGAACAGCAAACTAGGAACACAATTTCTCATAATTTTCTTATGCACTTTTGGATCATTTGGAACATTGATTAAGCAGGACAACAATTGTGACAAATTATGACAAATTCTGGAGGCTTCTATTTCTCTTATTTTTACTCCAACCATTACAAATTGAGAGTGTGATTCTTCGAGAGAAATCCAATGGTATAAGTTCTCAGCAGGTAAAACCTATGGGTTAAGATAGAACTAATGATTTTAATTTTAGGAATTGTCATATATTTTGCACACTTCAATCTAAACTCGTGGTAGCAAATAGTCGATTTTGGGTGCACGATGACATAATTAACTCAATAAGCTTTAAGATTCAAATGCTACTAATGCAAACCTTTAATGCTAAGAACAGAAGATGCATGCAAATGTTAAGATCGCATAAGCAAGCTCTTTCATGCAAATATGAATGTTGCAACAGCAGCAAGCAACTATTTATCTCATTGTAATCCAACTTTCATACAAATCCTGTTGATAAAATTTCTTATTAATGGTAGTTCAAACTATCCATAGTTATATGATCAATGTGGTTGTAAAAGAGCTACATGTTTATTGATTCTATAATTACAATGTTGTATCATATTTCCAGCTTTGTGTCATTTCTGTGAGTTATGATATCTAGCTTAAAAGAAAGAAATAAAGAGAAAGAGATATTTTCTTCTTCTTGTTTGGGTTGGCAGACCTTCAGTTGGAGTGAACACGGAGTCCATGCAGAGTCTCTCAAAACGCAGCCCTCCAAAGCACAAGCAGTGCCCGTTACACAGCCCTCCAAAGCACAAACAGTGCCAGTTACACAGCCCTCCAAAGCACAAGCAATGCCTATTACCTTAACCTGTTCAAACCAAACATCACCCATCTGCAAAAGATCTTCCAATCTGGTCTCAGCTCTTTCCCTCACCACTCCCCAGCAATCCCCTACCTGTCCTGCATACTTCCGGTGGATTCACGAGGACTTGCGTCCTTGGAAGTCCACCGGAATCACAAAAGAGATGGTTGAGGGTGCTCAAAAGTTAGCGACCTTCCGTTTGGTGGTGCTTGACGGTCGAGTTTATGTCGAGGAATACTTTGGACAATCCATGACGAGGAATGTGTTCACCCTCTGGGGCATCCTCCAGCTTGTTAATCGGTATCCTGGGCGTGTCCCTGACCTTGATCTCATGTTCAACTGCGTGGACCAGCCGTCTGTTAGATCTGCTGAATATAGCTCTTCGACTCTGCCACCGGTGTTCCACTACTGCAAGGATGATCAGACATCGGATATACTCTTCCCTGACTGGTCCTTCTGGGGTTGGTAATATGTTCAAACTCAACAGTGATGGTGGTTCCTTTTCTTTGTGCTAACTGGTTTTAATGGCTATTGGAAGGCCTGAGACCAATATAAAGCCATGGGTGCCACTGATGAATGAGATGAAAGCAGCGAATGAAGAGGTGAAGTGGATTGATAGAGAACCCTTTGCATTTTGGAAGGGCAATCCGACGATGGGCAGCAACAGGCAGGAGCTTCTGAAGTGCAATGTCACGAATGAACAGGACTGGAATGCTAGGATATATTCGCAGGTAACATCTTGAACTTGATTGATTTCAGTCTCTCTTTAAATATTGTGTCTTGTGATCTGAAGAAATGCATGACAATGATACTTCTGTCCAATTGAAATAGCTTGAGAAGTTTTTGATAGACTTAGCTGTCATGTCAGCAACACAATATGGATGCATCATATCAGCTCTCATGCTGCATTCCTTTAGGCACAATTGGTAATCCCTCATGAAAAAGCTTCTTCACTATATTCCTGAGGAGGTAATTTTGAATTGTTCAGCATGAGAAATTCTTTGTAAAGATGGACTGATTCATCTCTAGCAAGTGCCATTAGCTCAACAGAGAGCAAAACAAATCTATGGTGCACGAGGCACGCATTGAACGCATTGCTTTTAGCAGATTTACATGTTCTATGAGATTACTAGAGTCTTAGTTCTTTAATCTCTGATCAATATCAGGACTTCTCTGCAGGATTGGAATCGGGAAGAAAAGCAAGGGTTCCAGCAATCGAACCTGGCCAAGCAATGCAGCCATCGGTAAGTTTCTTCTGTTTTCTGTTAAACAAGAAAACATTATAATTGCATATCTCACCATATGGAAAGATTTTGATGAGCAGATACAGGATATATGTGGACGGTCTCGCATGGTCAGTGAGCCAGAAGTACATCATGGCATGCAACTCGCCAACATTGTTTGTGAACACTCGCTGGTACGAGTTCTTCCAAAGAGGTCTCGTGCCGGGACATCACTACTGGCCGATACCAGAGAACAACAAGTGCAGGGCTATCAAGTTTGCCGTCGACTGGGGTAATCAGCACCAGGAGGAGGTAGTTACTGTGTAACACGTTTATCAGGTTAAAACTTGGATAATCCTAATCTAATCATTTCCAATTCTAACAGGCACAAGCTATGGGAAAGGCGAGCAGCAACTTTCTCACAGAAAAAGTGAAGATGGACTATGTATATGATTACATGCTGCATGTATTGACTGAATACGCGAAGCTTTTGAGGTACAAGCCTACTGTACCGGAGAAAGCCACCGAGTTCTGCTTGGAGTCCATGGCCTGCACCGCTCAGGATAACGTGAAGAGATTCTTGTTGGAATCAATGGAGAAATCAACTCATGTTTCAGAACCATGCACATTGCCTCCACCCTTCACTTCGCTGGAGCTCCAACAGCTGAGTCAGAAGACGGCTGATGCTGTGAAGCAAGTGGAGATGTGGGAGCAAAAAGCTTGGGTAGAACAAGGGAACGAGTTGTAAGCATTCCATGCACGCTAGATTGTAGTGCAGTCCCACCATCATACGTTTCATGGAACTGCAGCTACCAATTTGTTCATTTCTGATATCTCTAAAAGATGTCAAAATCTCTCCAGGCTCATGAAGAAATGTGTACTATTTGAATTCAGAAGAACAAATGCCAACGCACTTTGGGAGGTCTGTAAGATCTATAAGATCATAAACATATACATTAATTATTCTTTGTAATTCATACAGTAAAACAAATGCAGTTGGCTTTATTTTTGCATAGGTTCTACAATTCTTATATAGCATCTTGCATTTTAGCAGCTTTATTCTCTTGCTTGTGGCATCATGATAAGATTGCTCTTTTGTGACTGTGGTGTCATGATCAGGTTTGAACCATCCCAAGGGTTGCAGCATATACTTGCTGATGTCAAATGCTACCAACTGTAAGAAAGATTCCATGCGAAGGCAAAGAAGATTGCAGAAGTTGTAATTGCACATGAAACAACTTTCTCCTTGACATTTTTTGGCACTATGAAGCTACAGCTTCATCTTTTAAAGTCCAGTGTGGATGCTATTTATGTAAAGAGAGTTGGCATTTGTTGACCTTGTCTCTGACCAGGTCAAACACCTTCCACAAGGATCTCCCCCTCCCCTGCATAAAACAGAGGTGTCGACAACCCAGTTTTGCTGTTTCAGCAATGTAACTTTATTGAATGATCTCTAATTTATCTCAATATTATAGAGCTGTTCCATGCCTTTCTTTGTGGATCAAGCAATACCGTCTAAGATTAGCTAAGCAAGCAAAGACTAAGCCCTTAAAAGTTTGGTGCTTGCGAGCAAATCCAGGTTGACTCCCTTTACATGGGAATGCATCCTCCTCAACTTCGTGCCGTGTTTAGGCCGCCATGACTTCTTCTGCTGTCATCGTCTGCACTTGGTATACTCTCAGGTAACAATAGACCATTTAACTGATGGGGGAGAAGAACCTACAAGGAGATCAACAAATCTATCTTTAGAGTGACTGCTACTTCATGACGTACTCTGTTGTTAAGCCTATCCTCCGAGACTACGTGAACTCGAATATTATTTAAGAAAAAAGGAGGACTAAAAAAGAATAAAGATTAAGGGACATTTTGATTCCAAATCATATTGTTATCACAAATGCTAAGGAGATCGAACATCAATTTGAATTAAATAATTTCATCTACGAAAGCAAAACATTAGCGATTACATTAAAAATCTTTTCTTTATTTTTTCCATCACAGAGAACGGTAACACATTTCGCCGCTCATGTCAACACAGTCTAAGAAGACGAAACAATGGAGAAAAGTCAGCAAAGGTGGCCTTGCAGGAAAAATATGCCCAAAATCAACCATCTTCAATCTACAAAGTCATAAAGCTGGAAAATATCATTTTCCTCGTAACATAGGACACGAGTCTACCTTTCCAGAAGGTGCAGCTCTGCTTTATAATAGCCTCAATTTAGGGAGGAACAAAGTCCAAGCTGTGATAGGTTGAATGCGAGCGAGATGGGAAAATAGGCTTAATTTGTGATTTTAGCTCTTTATGCACGTGCTGAAGCGATCTCGGCGTCATCGAGATTCGCGCACAACCATCGTCAGCAAGCGTATTTGAGAGTTTCGGTGGGGTCGGGTGGCAACTCCGTCCTCGTCACGGTGGACAGCAGAAGACCGACTTCCAATTCAGGTCGTGTGCCTCTTTCGTCCGTTCCGCCTAGGTCAACTTCACCCGAGGACTTTCGACACAGCCGGTTCATGGCATTTTGGGGGGTAAGCGCGTGAGGCACTACTTTTAGCCAAAAGAAGTCTAATTAGAGTAGGTTTTGTGCTTTGCATGACATGACACAAAAAAAAGCTTCATAAATAAATAAGCTATATTTGAAAAGTATGATTAAAAATAAAATACAAAGAAGACTCCTTAATCTCCTTCGTTTTCTTCTCCTCTTTTTTTTATTATAATAGTTAATTAATTAATTAATTAATTTTTATGCTTCATGGTTGTTGATAGCCGTATGTTATTGGCGAGGGTTTTAAGCGCCGGCCCTTGGTGCCTTGGCCGGAGGCACGAAGAACTCGGCCACGATCCGCCGTTGGATCTTCCCGGTGGCGGTCTTCGGCAGCGAGTCCGTGATGAACACCCGCTTCGGCACCTTGAACGCTGCCAGGTTCTTCCGGCAATGTCTCACCACCTCTGCCTCGTCCACCTCCGCCCCTTCCCTCGGTATCACCGCGCAATTGATCTGCCATCGATCGATAAGACCCATGTTAGAATCGTCGTCGCCGTCCGATAAGAAACCAACGGATCCAGCGGCTTACCTCCTCTCCGTACTTGTCGTCCGGCACGCCGAACGCCACCCCTTGCGCGATGTCCGGGTGGTCCAACAGCACCGCGTCCACTTCGATGGGCGATATCTTCTCGCCTGAGAAGAAGATGAAGGGATTCGAGGACTGAGAGATTGCATAACGGGATGCAGGGTACGATGGGAATTGGTGGAGATGGATGCGTACCTCCGCGGTTGATGAGTTCCTTGATGCGGCCGACGAGGTGGAGGTAGCCGTCGGCGTCGAGGAAGCCGACGTCGCCGGTGTGGAACCAACCGAAGGCGAAAGCCGCCTTGTTAGCCTCTGGGTTGTTCTTGTAACCCTTGGTCACGTTGGGGCCCCGTATGCACACCTCCCCGGGCACGTTCGGCGGGCGGCGAGCGCCCTCCTCGTCGAGGATCGCCATCTCCAGCCCAGTCGGACGCCCCACGGCGCCCGGCTTCCGGGGCCCGTCATCCGGGAGCGGGTTTGACGCCATCTGGTGGGCCGCCTCTGTCATCGCGTACGCCTCCAACACCGGCGCACCGAAGGCCGCCTCGAGGTGCTCCAGGATCACCGGCGCCAGCGAGGCACTGCAGCTCCGGATGAAGCGGAGCTTCGGGTAGACCGGCTCGGGCCGGCTGGCGTGGCGGTCAAGGAGGATTTGGTGGATGGTGGGCACCGCAGTGTACCACGTGGCGCCGGAGGCACGCATGTCGGCCCAGAAGGTGGAGGCCGAGAAGCGGCCGGCGGCTGGGAGGGCCACGGAGGCGCCGGCGGAGAGGGAGGACAGAAGTGCCGCCACCAGGCCGTGAACGTGGAACAGGGGGAGAACGATCACGGTCGAGTCGGACTCGGTGAGCCGGTACGCTGACCGGATATTCGTGACAGACGCCGCGAGGTTGAGCTGGGTCAGAGGGACGCCCTTGGGTCGGCTAGTGGTGCCGGAGGTGTGCAGGAACAGCGCGACGTCAGAGGGGTCGTTAACGCGCCCAGCGAGCGGGGTGACGGCGACGTCGGCCGTCGTCGCGCCATCTGGGAGTGAGAGTTCGAGCGTACCGGACGCGTCGCGGAGTGATGCAGCGGCGCGGGGGATTCCAAGCTGGGCAGCGGCGGCCTCCGCGGCCGCGTTGCCCTCGGCGTTGGTCACCAGCAGCTTTGTCTCCAAGTCGGAGAGGTAGAACACGAACTCATCCTCGGTGTAAGCGGAGTTGAGCGGCGCCACCACGGCCCGGGCGCGAATCACCGCCAGAAACACGATCACAAGCTGCACGAACGTCAAAGCAACACGTCAGCCGGACGCCTCGGCGACCCCCACGGCGGCGATCAATCAAACCAAGGCAAGAGAAAGCAAGACGAACCTCGACGGTGTTGGGGAAAGCGAGGGCGATCACGTCGCCGGGGCTGACGCCGGCGGCGGCAAGGCGGGCGGCGGCGTCATCCACGAGTTGGTGGAGGCGTTCGTGGGAGAGATCGAGTCTGCCGGGGACGGAGATGGCGCGCCGGGAGGGGAACTCTCCGGCGGCCTTCCTCAGCACTCCGGTGAGAGTGAGCCCTTCCATTTCCACCACTCAAATTGCTACCCGAATTAACAAAAGCAACGAACGAACAGATACGGCTCAAACCAAAACAACCACACACGAACACCAATCGAAACAGAAACAAGCGCGAGCCACAGCGGGGACGGAGAGAAATGGAGCGACGGGGGGCGCCTTTAAATAGAGCAGGGTGATGGGACCACGTCGTCTGGGGTAGGTCGTCGGGGAGGTAAGTACACGTGTCAAGCGCAGGAGGACGCGTAAGGCACAAGGATTCCAGCGCCCGTGGCCTCCGCACTGACGGTTACGCAATCACACGTGGACGCGTGAAACCGGAAGGCACACTCCACGGTTGCGATCGGTCCGCCGATCTGTTGAACTCGTTCGTGGGAAGCTGCGTACAGGAGACGTTGACGGAACGAACAGGTCACGCGCGGTTCAAGCGGGAAGGCGGGGGAAGCGAAGAGGAAAGCGGAGGACATGCCAGTGGGTGTCCATATCAGTTACAGCCTCCACGTGATTCACCTCCTTTCAAACACGCTTAAATGTATCTGACGGCAACCGTTCGATCGTCGATAATCACCGAGGGGAATGACAACGAACGGGTGCGATGAACTCCGCCCTTGGGGTTTGACCCGGTCGTCGAAACCCAAGACTTCCGATCCTGGTCAAACAGTCCAAGATGGACTCACCCGCAACGGTGTTCAAAAGGGGGTGAAAGTAGAGAAAATTACAGTTCTAATTGCAGATAATTATTACAGTCTTAATTGCTTCTCTTCTGATGCACCTTTCAGCGACTTTTGGTGGGGAAGATTAAAAACGTTATAATTGTTTACTATATAAGATTAATGCGTTGACAACTTGCATAGTCAATTAATTTTTTTTACATGTCATATATTGGGAAAAAAACTCTATTTTTAATAAACCAAATTTATATGATAAAGAAGCAAAGTAGCATTAGGCCTCACTTTGCCAGGTGAATCAATCATCTCCACCAAGTGTTCCTAAAACATTCCTGATACAAGGAATCTTATGCAGTTGTTTCTTCATTCCACCTCCACCGAGTGTACCTATAGAGAGAGAGAGAGACGGGGCAGTCTTTGGTCACCCGTAATGGAAGGTTTCTGGAAAGGAACCGTCCGTGTTCCGATGACATAAGTGCTTGCGTCTCTGCTCGCTGGGGAAGGCAGCGTCTAATTACGGCTTAATGATGAATCGAAATGACTATTTTGTCCCCAATAATTTCTGCTCCTAATAAAACTGCTCTGACGTTTATTAAATAAATAGTTTTATGTAGCAGGAAATGAAATGAATATAGAAACGGGATGAAATGGAGTAGAAGGAAAAAATATTATAGATTCCACCCAACAAAATTTGTTACCATCATACCCTTCAGTTTCATGTAAGCAATGTGAAGATAGTTATATGCTGTATAATATAATTATGTGCATAGAGGTTAGTGAGGTAATTGTAAACTTTATAGCAACCACGCCTATGATTAATATAGATAAAATAGAACAACATTTCGATTGTGCTCTTAACACAGTCATATGACCTATTACTCTATCAATAAAATTGAGATGGGGCCGCGGTACGATTGTAAGATAATTTCTTTGTGATCAAAGATTAGATGATAGGAAATTAATCTTATCTGTCTTTTATTTAGGTAAATTTGATTAGTTTGAATGGTATTTTATATATTATAATATGGTAACTTACTAAATAAAATATTAAATTATTGAAAGATTTCAAATATATAAATTATGGAAAGAATTAAAAAAAATAAATTATAATTATGATTGAAGATTTCAAATCCTGATGAAAGGTTCGATGAAGATTGATCTACAAGAATATAAGCATATCAATCAAGAATATTATCTTATTCGAAAAAATAAAATTATATATTTAATTATAAAATGTTTACTTTTATATTTTTAATATTTTTATACTTAGCTTTGAAAAAGATAAAAATAATGTAATAAAAATCAATCATAAATGGATATTAGAGAACCATATGTCATAATCATCATTGTGAATACTATGAACGTTATATTTCAGTTAACGTAATACTCCTGATTAATCCCAATGTTTGATAAGTACATTATTATTAATTTTAACTTAGATATTTTGATTAATGATTTAAGCTAAACGAAGTTAATAAATCAATTAGTCCATCATATTTATGACATGATATTTGATATCAGTCGACTAAAGTTAGAAGACTAAGATTGATTTATAAGGATTTGATAAGTATACTATTATATTGATTAATCTTTATAAATCTTTATAAGGATTTAGAAGAATTTGATCATGATAGTTAATATAATATTTTTTATTATTATCTTTCAAATTCCTCTATATACAATATAGCAAGAACAATAGTACTATTGGAATACAGTAAGGAAAAATAAAAAAATTGAACCACCTAAAATGATCTCGTTGAAATGTCGATATCAATCCTCTTTTTCATTTTTACATAATATCATTTATTTTTTAAAATATTAATGATAAATAAATAAAAATAATATATATACTAATATTGAGACATTGACACGTGGATTCTTGATCGAGTGACACTCATGTCTTGCTAGCGTGACTAAGTGAAGGTACATGATCGACATGATAATATAACCTATAACACCTAATGATTCAAGTAACGTTGGAGTAATGTTCGATTATTTTACGATACTCCTATGCGATAATTCTTGATTAATTATCTATGATTGTAAAAGCTATCTATAAAGAGGCTTCATACACATTCATATCTCTTATCTAAACTTCAATATATCATTCTCTGTATCACTGATTTAAGTATCAGATTAATCTTTATATATATATATATATATATATATATATATATATATATACGGTTTGGGAGCGAGTTTGCTCGGTCAATCTTATAAAAGACCATTTGATCGATCAGTTATTGGTGCGATTTATAGGCTCACAAAGAATGATTTTATCCTTTTCGAAGTACGTGAGTCCAACTTATAAACCCTTGTTTCCCAATGCTCCTCAACGAATATGAGATTTAATTACCGTATCAATATATATACACTACTGTCGTCCTTCAATTGTTCTTCAAGAGCAATTTCATTCTCCTAGTTGGACTCTCCCTGTACCATTGCCCGGTTTGGAAAGTGTCAAAGTCACCACATGGAAAAGACCAACTTAGGTATTCTAACACACGCTTCAACCGAACCAACAACCGATGTATCAGAAGCCGAGGCCTTCCCGCCATTGAACTCAGCCGCTTGTGGCCTAAATGCATCAAGAAAAGGAATCATACGAAAAGAAGCTGTGGGTGGCACGCGAGAAGTGCTTCAAATGCATCCAGAAAAGGACTCATGACAAGGTTTCAACTGCTCCACGCACTCGTCGTGTTGATTCGATGCACACATCCGTCCAAAGTCGCGACGACGTGTTCCTCGACAAGGCGAAGGCGAAGGCGAAGGGGAAGGGGGAGGGGGGACGGGAAGGTGAACCACCTGAAGACCCAAACTGACGCGTGTTTCTTAGGAACCCAAGAAACTGATGTAGCTATTCTTTACTTATTTTACTCTTGCCTTCTTTGTCACGCAAAACAATTACGTATACGCGTGCCACGAGTCCACGGATTAATGGGATGATCGTGTGGGACCCAACTTGGGTTTGGTACTTAGTTTTAATTCGAAATTTGAAAACTCGAATCATTTAAGAATTATATTATAATATCCTCATAACTTTCAAAAAACATGCATTTGAGGATAATAATAATGTACGCTTGCCCACTACTGGTGACTAAAAGTAACGCCACCGTTAGTTCCGCGGCCGCAGAACAGGTGTGTCGCGTGCACCACGTCATCGAGAGCAGTATTTTTTTATCCACCCACTTCTTACCCGCTTGTTGATTGGGTCACCGGTAGGTATTGGTTCGAGTATGTGTCGTCCAAAACTAAAAGAATGTCGGCCCGACGACGGAGTTAACGAGGTCTTAAGAAAAAGAGAGATTAATGAGGAACGGTCGTATTAAAAGAGGAAGGAAAGAGAGAGCGAACGTTCTCTTTCTACCGGTCTCCACTGCGACTGCGTCCCCTCGTCCTTCCTAATCCTTATATGATTCCTCCCCCGCGCCCCCTCCCCCCCCCTCCTCTGTCTCTCTTCCGAATAGGGTTTCATATTACTGTAGGATCCCATTAACAGCTCGAATTCTCGACCTCCCACGGTGCCATTGCAGACGACAATCGAAGGGTTCTCTAGCTCGCAAGGTGGGCGACTTCGCATTCGACCCGATTCTTTTGTCTTGCATGTTATGCTTCCTTCTTGATCTCGAGAAGATGCGTTATTTTGGCTTTGTTGATTATGGTTCCGAGAGGGGAGAAGTGGGGACAATGGTTTGTTATGGTGTTCGTGGGTAACAGATTTAGATGGAGAGATAGTTTCGTTGATTAGAGCGTGTTAGACTTTTCGATTTTTGGGAGACAGGAAGATGGGGATTCCGTCGATCGATTGCTCACCTGAAGCTGGAGAAATCCCGGCTGCTGCTTGATTTCGGTGTCGAACATTTTCTTTTGAAAGAGCCTCGATGTTCGAGGTTCTATAATAGTTGCTGGAATTATGAAAGCTTGGTCCTTTTTATAACTTGGTTAATTGAATATTGGAATTTCCTTCGGTTACCTACTTAGTAAATGAGGTTTTCCCCCAGTTTAATGTGCTAACATTTGATACCCTAGCAGATAATGACAATCACATTATGGGAGGATGAATTTTCATCCTTTTACTAGATGATTGAATTTGTTATTTTCATGTTATTCTCTTTTTCTAATTCAGCCTGCAAGAAAAGTTGTATCTATGGGGATGATAGAGAAAAATTGGCTAAAAAGAATTAAACTGAAAAAGACATGAACTTGGTTCCTCTCCCATCAATTCAACAAATGAAACTACAACGGAAAAGATGAATTTGAGGGAAATTTTACTGCATTGTCGTATTCTTGTTTAGGGAAAATCTTCCTTTTTCTACAAATATGCCTGGGCTATTGCTGTGCGATTGTAGATTTAACCTTGGTAGTTTTTTTTATCTCCGGAACTCCCAACCTTGGTTGTTAATTCTATTTATTTGCCTTCTCATTTCTCAACTTCTAAGTTAGTTGGAGCTTCAATCTGCCATTCAGCCTTTTTTTTTTTCTTTTGATTTAACTATTCTTCACTTGAATCTTTATGGTGGTTAAGCTTATAGCAAGCAATTGTGACCTTTGAGATCATATCTCAGAGATGCTTTAATAACTTCTGAATAATTACCTTGGACAAGACATGCTGAATTGCATTATTCTACCACGGTATTCTGGCAAGATTGCATAATAGTATCTTGTTTTTTTCTGGCTTCCCAATTGTAATCAGAGACATCAATACAATAATTATGGGATCCTTTTCACTTTACTTCTCCTTGCTAGTTGGGTTGTTATCGAAGCCATTTGGTCTCCTTTGTACTCACCATAATAAAATTTGTGACATCTATTTCTTTCTTGGTTATACTGTTCATTGAACAAATACCTACACACATGCTGACACCACCCCTTGTCTTAGATGGTAAACTATCTTTGCTCCTGCCATGAGAGACTTGATATTCGGTCCCCATATTGAGTAATCTGCCATTTTCTCTACAGCTATGGTGGATGACCCCTCTGTGGGCTGTGACACAAATAGGGTTAATGGTCTTCTACCCTACTTGTTCTAGGAAAATATAAAGACAACGTAATAGGAAAAAAAATTATAAAGCCCTTTAGCATCAAAATGTGTTTAATTACTGTTTATAGCCATGTAAGTTACAGTTTTATCACAAGTGTTGGTCAATATCATTCCCATGATTGCTAGATTATTGAGAGTCTTTAAAGTGATATGATCCTGAATACGTTTCCTTAAGTTAATTTATTTTGTGATCTTGCTGTGCCAGTTAGAATGTCACAGTGTTATGGTTGGTTATCACTAGTATTGGTATTTGACTGACTTCGGAATCTCTTTCTCTCGTCTTAGTTCATTATGAGAATATCTTGCTATCCTTCTGTTTACTGACACTGCTTTTTATCTTGAACCCGTCAATTATGTAGATCTCTTATGAAAGTCCATCAAGATTTGACAGAGATGAGCAATTACAAATTGGGCGTGGAAGTTGTGAGTGCCCATGACCTCATGCCCAAGGGTGGGCATGGTTCTTCGAGTCCTTGTGTGGAGCTTCATTTTGATGGCCAGAAGTTTCGTACCACCATCAAGGAAAAAGACCTCAATCCTGTCTGGGATGAGCGCTTCTACTTCAACATTGCAGATCCTGCTTCTCTCCCTGAACTTGCACTTGAAGCTTCTGTGATCAGCTTTAACAAGGCCACACATTCTAAGACAATCCTTGGCAAGGTCCGAATCGCTGGGGCCTCTTTTGTCCCCTTTGCAGATGCTGTAGTCATGCAGTATCCATTGGAAAAGCGTGGAATGTTTTCTCGTGTAAAGGGAGAACTCAGCCTTAAAGTATTCCTCACCAATGATCCCTCAATAAAACCTTCCAACCCACTTCCAGCTATTGATTCCAATCCCAGTAACCCTCCTCCAAGCCAAGCTCATAAAGTACTTGCCCAGGTCCCAATATTAAGTAGAAGCACACCAAGAGAAAACAAATCAGATTCAAGACATACATTTCACAGTATTCCAAAAAAGATTGACCAGCACCATTATTCTGCTCCAGTCAGTGAGCCACTGAGGCATGTAGTTGATTCTATGAAACCTGAGCCTCAACCCCATAGAATGTTCAAGGTGTACTCGTTGGTATCGACTCAACAACCAGTGGACTATGCACTGAAAGAAACTAGCCCTTTCCTAGGTGGTGGTCAGATTGTTGGAGGGAGAGTTATCCGAGCTGAGAAGCCAGCTAGTACATATGATCTTGTGGAACAAATGCAATATCTTTTTGTACGTGTTGTGAAGGCACGAGATTTACCAGCCATGGATGTCACAGGAAGCCTAGATCCATATGTTGAAGTGAAAGTGGGTAACTACAAGGGGACCACAAAACATTTTGAGAAGAAGCAGAACCCAGAATGGAATGAAGTATTTGCATTCTCCAGAGAACATATGCAGGCATCAATTCTTGAAGTTGTCATCAAAGACAAAGATCTTCTCAAGGATGATTTTGTTGGGATCATACGATTTGATTTACATGATGTTCCAACACGTGTCCCACCAGATAGCCCATTGGCTCCAGAGTGGTATCGTCTTGAGGACAAGATGGGGGATAAAACCAAAGGTGAATTGATGCTTGCAGTTTGGATAGGAACCCAAGCTGATGAGTCATTTCCTGATGCATGGCACTCAGATGCAGTGGCACGTTTTGATGCCTCTTCTGTTATCTCTCACATAAAGTCAAAAGTCTACCATGCACCCAGGCTGTGGTATGTTCGAGTTAACATTGTTGAGGCACAAGATATTGTGATAAAAGAAAAGGCTCGCTTTCCAGATGTTTATGTCAAGGCTCAACTAGGCAATCAGGTCTTGAAGACAAGAACAGTTCAGGCACGGACATTTAACCCTCTATGGAATGAAGACCTCATGTTTGTGGCTGCAGAACCCTTCGAAGATCACCTCATCCTCTCTGTAGAAGACCGTGTAGCACCAAACAAAGATGAGGTGTTAGGCCGTGTTGTTATTCCTTTGGGATCCCTAGAGAAGCGAGTTGATGACCACATTATACTAGGTCACTGGTTCGATCTCGAGAAGCCTGTTTTGATCGATGTAGACCAGCTGAAGAAGGATAAGTTTTCAACCCGGATTTTCCTCCGAGTCTGCCTGGATGGTGGATATCATGTGCTTGATGAGTCTACCCACTATAGTAGTGACCTAAGACCAACAGCAAAGCAGCTATGGAAACCTTCAATTGGACTGCTTGAGCTTGGCGTCCTTAATGCAGAGGGTCTTCATCCTATGAAGTCACGAGAAGGAAAAGGGACATCAGATACCTATTGTGTAGCCAAGTATGGTCAGAAATGGGTGCGTACTCGTACCGTCATCGACAGCCTAAGCCCAAGATACAATGAGCAGTACACATGGGAGGTTTATGATCCGGCTACAGTTCTTACAGTTGGTGTCTTTGACAATTGCCAACTTGAGAAGGGTTCTAATGGTGACAAGGATGCAAAGATTGGCAAGGTTCGCATACGGCTATCAACACTTGAAACAGGTCGTGTGTACACACACTCATACCCACTTCTAGTTTTACACCCGTCGGGTGTTAAGAAGATGGGTGAAATCCATCTTGCCATACGGTTCTCATCTACATCGTTTGTTAACATGATGTACATATACTCGCAACCGCTGCTACCGAAGATGCATTACATACGGCCGTTAATGATGATGCAACAGGATATGCTGCGGCACCAAGCAGTCCAAATAGTAGCTGCACGTCTTAATCGAATGGAGCCACCCCTCAGAAAGGAAGTTGTTGAATACATGTCTGATGTTGACTCTCACTTATGGAGTATGCGCCGAAGCAAAGCAAATTTCTTCAGACTCATGTCAGTTTTCTCAGGCTTGTTTTCGGTGAGCAGATGGTTTGGAGATATTTGCAAATGGAAGAACCCCATCACCACTGTACTGGTGCACATTCTGTTCATCATGCTAGTGTGCTTCCCGGAACTAATACTTTCTACGATATTTCTATATATGTTCCTGGCAGGCCTTTGGAACTACCGCTATCGACCACGTTATCCTCCGCACATGAACACAAAAATTTCTCATGCAGAGGCTGTGCATCCTGATGAGCTTGATGAGGAATTTGATTCTTTTCCTACCAGCCGAGGCGCAGAACTTGTTCGTATGAGGTACGATCGGTTAAGGAGTGTCGCTGGACGGATACAAACTGTGGTTGGTGATATAGCGACTCAAGGGGAGAGGGTCCAGGCGTTGCTTAGCTGGAGGGATCCACGGGCCACTTCGGTATTTGTGTTATTCTGCCTGATTGCAGCACTCGTGCTGTACGTGACCCCATTGCAGGTGTTGGCTGCTCTGGCAGGCTTCTATATCATGAGGCATCCAAGATTCCGGCACAGGATACCTTCGGCACCTCTAAACTTCTTCAGGCGCTTGCCAGCAAAGACAGACAGTATGCTTTAAATGGATTCAAGTTAATAGGTTTTTGGTGTAGTAATTTTCTTTTTTGTTTAATGTGTTCATAGTTTTTCTTGCTTCCTTTTGTTTCTTCTGCTTTTTTGTTCTATGTAGAAAATTGAACAGTTGATGAACTGCAAATAATATACTGAAACCTCTCTACCACTGACAGTTTGTGAATCTACTGGTTCCTCTACTTTCACCACACAGTTAATGATGTGTGAGTTATTGATATCCCTGACCTTAATGTACAGCTTTGAACCAAAGGCTTGACATATACCATCTTGATATGAACTACAAAATTTCTTGTGATAACATTTTCAGTCTGGCTTTTCTTTTTATTTATTATGCCTTTTTCTTGTGAAAAATCTTATTTGCGTTAACATTTTCAGAAAATTCTCTTGAATTTTTATGCCTTGATGGAAGTTTCAATGACTGGTAAGGCCTGAGAGCTTGCTTGCAGCATGAAACCAGCCATGGAGTTCATTTTGTTCCTTACAAGATGTGTGAACTTACACAAGTCCACAGACATGGCAATTGCTCCATTAACCAAAACTCAATGGCCCTTATGTAGCAGTCCAGTCTAATTCTAAAGCTTCTACTTCATTTTCATCCTCAAAATCACATGTAATCTGAACCAGTAAAAGATAGTTGTAGGAAGAATAGTTATCAGATCAGTTCAGTTACTGCATGCTTGGAAAGGGTGACTGCAGGTGGTGTTGTTGGAACCACATTTCTCAACTTTGTACTAACATTGAGAATGTTTTATGGTGAATTCATGTTAGTTGTTGATTGAAGTGTGTGTGTGTGTGTATAATTACAATGATCTCTTACATATAATTGACAGCAAAAGTTATGTGGGAAGTTCTCACTTCTAGAAAATTGATCTACAAGTGTGCAAAGATGCAGCAAAGTGTCATCTGATTTATTGCAACTGGTAACATTCCAAACTTGTCCCAATCTTACATATCAAATCATCAATTCTGGATCTAAATTAAAGGAAAAGAACAAAAAATTCTCCAAAATTTTCTTTTTCTCTCATACCAAAATCAACACGATGCATCTTCCACAGACTGTAGCATCAGCAAACGTTGCATGGAGGGTAAGCAAAAAACCTCTGCTGCCCCACTGCTTCTGATCTCCGCCATTTCTCGGCCAGCATTCGCACGTCGCGCTTCACACGGACTGGGAAGGAACGCCCTTGTTGCAGCAGACACACCGAGGTCAGCACCATCCTCTGTCATTCTCTCGTGATCAGGTGCACGCGTTGCATCGTACCTTCGACTGCAGCGAGATTGAAGTAGAGGTCGAGCACGTTGGGCAGCCATGGTAGCAGTCCGGGGAGCAGAGCCTCCGCATGAAGTCGGCGTCCAGCAGCGCGTCCGAGGAGATCCCGACGATGCCCAGGTCGAGCGCGCACGCCGCCACGCACTCGTCCGTCTCGACCCAGTCGCTGAACCCCTCGGCGGCGATCTCCGACGCGGCGCAGGTGTACGCCCCCGGCCGCCCCCCGCGCGCGTTCCTCTCGAGCACACAGCGCGTGCCGGCGGCCGACACCGCGTCGAAGCTCTCGCACGTCGTGCCGCGCCCTGCGAGGCTGGTGTGAGGACAGAGGAAGATTACCTGCAGATTAAGGTTAGCTTGCACCTCGTGCTTCAGACGCGCAGAAGACGATCAGGAGACCGAACGAGGCGAAGAACTTGGAGGCCATGGAATTATCCTCGACGCCCTGGCAATGTAGCTCGAGAGGCGCTCCATGGAAGTGCCATATAAATAGACCATGGAGAAAGGTGTTCGATTTGACCACGTAATGCGATCAAGAACTGTTCTTGGGAGCAAGTGATGTTGTCTGCATGTGGCAGTCTATTGCCAAAATGCAACAACGTACATCTAAAGAAGTGTTCTTGGTACAATCGCAGGTGGGAAGCATTCCAAATCCTCCTCCTCGTTTCCTTTTATGATCGCAGTAAGTGTGCTGCTTTGATTCAGTCAAACTAATTTCCTAAAGTCTATTTTGGTTTGGCTTTTGATGCTAAAAGGTGCTCACCATGGAAAAGACAATATTTGATGGAAAATTAAAAGAGTATTAAAAGATACTTTGATCACATCATAAGGATAGATTGGCTCTCCAACTTTCTTTTCTCTGGTAAGATGAAGTTCCACCAATTACACCTCTAACATTTTGGCATCTGATGATGCATCTTATTTCTGTCTGCTTGTAATTAGTACCTGCAGCTCTAAATAAAAATAGACAGAACATATTATGAATGACTACCATACATATGATCTCACTTGTGTTTTGCTTTTACTAGAATGGGACTCACACATCTCACTAACACCATTGTTATTTGGAGTTTCAGGGTTTAGGGAGAAAGAACTGCAAAATATTGATCTTCAAACAAAAATGCAGAAACATAAATAATGCATCTGTCAAGAAAAGATCCAACTATTGGGTGTGGAGCAGCAAAAGGTCAAGTAAAGCTTGTCAGTCAAAGAAGAAGGAAGACAAAGTGGATCCAGATGTGCTAAAAACATGCATGTGTCATTTGATAGAACACTTGAAACAAAATGAATGTGAGACAGGAATTCAAAAGACACTTGCACAATTCAATCAGCAAGGCCCCCATTTTGACTATGAGACTCCAAGAAGCACTTTAAAGGCTCAGTAGACATCTGCTGTGGTGTGTGCTGACTTGTAGGGTGAATGTTTGAATTCAGTGACTTTTTCTTCCTTTGTTAGAAAGCAAATATGATGTTGGAATCAGTTTGCTGCTTGTTCTAAGAAAGCAAATATGAATGTTAGAAAGCAAATGACACCTCTCTAGTCCTTCATTTCACCCATAATTCTACTTGCTCTCCTTTCATATGCAACATGATGTTGGAATCAGTTTGCTGCTTGTTCTAAGAAGCCTTTGTACTCCTCCATAATTCATATTTCTTCTGGACTCCTTTTCTATACGAAATGCAGTAAATATGCTTCTTTTAAGAAGCCTTGTGCAAGATCTAAAGATCATTTGGTACGGCCGATGATGCCAAAGTTTCTTCATGTTGCAGACATCAGAACAAGCTTCAACCCCCATCCCTGATATATAAGGGATGAATGGTAACAATATGGACACGAAGGATCAACAGTGAGATTGGGAATGTCACCTTGTTCTTCTTACCTTTCTGTTTCTGCTGTACTACTATTTGCCTTGTACCTTTTTCCTTAATATCTATACGTCTCCTTCGACTCCTGAAACCATTAATTAGGCTGCTTCTCCAAATCTCTGTGACATATGAAATCTTATGAGACATATTTCTCAGGAAAAAAAACTCATTAAGAAGTTGCCAATAGATCTGATTCTTCCAGAAGTAACCATGGATGCCTGATCACTGCCCAACTCTGTGCTAGTGGAGTTCTTAGGTTAGAGTGGAAGAATGAATGGATACTAAAATAAACAAAAACATTTAATTCCTCAATAATTGTCTGTGAAAAATGGAAACATGAATCCGAAAGGACCATGATGATGACAAAAGGTGACAGACAGTCTGCAATGAACTAGTCGATGTCATGAACAAGAAAGATGATAGTTTTGATATGAAAGAAACAATGCACTCGGTAAACAGAGTCGATGATTTGCTATTGCAGACCATTGCACTGCTGAATGATTAACTGACTCAATAATACTCACTGCATGATGATAAGCTGATGAGCGAAGAAAGGAACAACAAGTGCGTCGAGGACCTGGAAGATGTCTTTGGTTGCCAAAGCAGAGAGAGAAGAACATTCGGCAACAGATGGAAAATTCCAAAGGAATGGCATGATCTCTCGAATCCGGAAGAAAAGAAGGGAGCACGAGAGAGATCAATGCGATCCCTTTGGAATTCTCCTTCAGCTGCCCACACCAACCCCTTCCGTCTCCATGCACTCTCTCTTCCCCTGTTTGTGTTGAAGGTTCATATATGGGATTTAGGAGGACATCAAGAGGCTGCGTAGAGAGAGAGAGAGAGAGAGAGCGAGAGAGAGATGAAAGCTGCAGTCTCTGGTGGACCAGAAGTTGTTGGTGCTGCTACTGTTGGTGTTGTTGCTTTGCTTGACGTGAGGAGAGGGAAGCTGTCAACTACGGTGCCCAATAAGACACCTCTCCCAATTTACGATAATAACCTCCCAGCATTCCTCTCTCTCTCTCTCTCTATATATACACACACACTTAAAGATTTGAATATTAGCATAATATTTAGAGATAAATGATCCAAAAATTAAATATTATGTGAAGGAAATTAGATATATATAATATTATAGTGATCTGACCGATTCAATTCAGGTTCATTCGACTAAATAATATAATTCTGTTCCTCAATATATATAAATATTAGAAGCATGCATGAATGGATATCCTTTCATTCACCCAAAGGAGAATTTGGACAATATGAAATGGCAACAGCTCTGGCTGTCTCCATCACAAGCGGACCAAACTTTTAAAGCTCATGCAACAGATGGTGTCACTTTCTTCTCTCACACCCTAAGACTACCACAAGGTTGGATGATTCTTCCTTACCTGCCTCAACATCATAGTAATTGTTCTCATAAATCCAAAGGATTAATAGCATATCGAGCTACAAAAATGATTCATCAGCTGCTTAATTCCATGCTGCGACGTTAAGAAGAAGTAAGGATGATACATAGCATAGCATGGGGGTGAATCCTACACTCCTCAGCCCAAAAGTTCGAGACAGGAGGTAGGAGTGGCACTGTCGTCACAGTCACAGCGACGGAAACATGTGGGGATGTACAGTGGCGGAGACAGAGATGGTAATGTTGTATGGCACTGCCAAAAGCCGGCAGCTGTCGTCGCCATCTTAGTAGTAGAGCCATTAATGGGAGGAACGTGGCCAACCTCAAGTGCTACGCCCACTACACACTCAGCTGCCTCCTCCATCGGCCGTTCTCAACGTCATCGGAGATGTCAAGCCTGGGCGGGTCTCAGCTCGTACGACATCGAAGATGTGCTGCACATCGAGTGTTTGTTAAAAATCCTCAAACAAGCGCAGGAGCAAACATGAAGCGATCCCGACAAGTGCAATAAGATGACCATACAAAAGACTCTGCACTGATAACACAGCATTCACCAAAGAGAGCTCACTTGGCTCCACTGATTTCCCTGGAAATCACAAGTACTTGGGAGCCACATGAATCTTCCAAGCGGACATGGCCATGTGACGTGTTGAGAGCAAAGTAGCCTGCAACATTCCAGAGGCCAGATTCAGAGAGAGAGAGAGACGGGAGGGGAGGGGCCTCCACCAGCCCACGCCAATCCGATGTCACCCTGCACCTCCCTCTCCCGACTCCTCAGAGCTCTGCAGCCACGGATGTGGGGGAGAGGCGTGGGCTAAAGAATGTGAACCACTCCACCTTCTCATCTCATCGGCAGACAACGCAGCATGGACCTGCACAACAGTGGGAATTGTCGAGCCCTGCTTAATGGGCTCGTCGTGATCACGCCATCCTGTGCAGGCTGTGGACCATCTCCCTGCCTTTGCTTCCATCCTCACGCCATTCATTGCATACTGCTTGCCGTGACTTTTATTTCGGATCCTTTCATAAGAAACAAATTGATGGTAGATTCATATTTCTTTAAGGGAAGTAAAATAATAATAATTTATATAATTATATAAATCTGGTTGTCGATTTAAAATAATTGTTACAACCTTTATTTAAATTCCAAAATCATAAAAGGGTCCGTAGCTCAGTGGTAGAGCATTTGACTGCAGATCAAATGGTCACCGGTTCGAACCCGGTCGGGCCCTTCTTTATGAATTTTTATTTTGTTTTAATTTATTTCGTTTCCATCAGGCAACTCTCCGCCGTCCGATCAGCATCCGTCTGGACTTCCTTTCGGAAAAAAGACATGGCGGGTCCCGCGAATGCTCAATCAACACGCGGGTATTGGGGTTTTTGAGTGGTGCCGGTTCTTCATGGCGCTCTTCGCTGTAATGCGCCAGAAGATTAGTTATCGCATCCGTTGAATAATCCATCATCGGGATTTTTAGACGGCCAGGATTAGTTATCGCATATAAATAACTAGGCGGACTACTTCGCATACCGTCCCCTTCGCCGTCGACGCTGTCCCTACTTCGGTCTTTTCTCTTCTTCCCCCTAGAGATTTCACCCATCTCTCGTCTGTGGCGCCGCCGAAGGAAGTTCTCCCGGGAACCCTAATCGATAGGAGAGGCTCGTTCCGGATTTACTTTGTCCGGTGAGGAAAAAGGTTCTTGCTTTTCCTATTTTCGCATATTCTTGTCCTCTCTTCTTCATGAATTAGAGTAAATTTTTTCGTCTTGATCTCTTGCTATTTTTGGATGCTTCGCCTACGATTTTTGTTCAAATTGATAGGGGTTCTGTGAATTTTGTGCAATTCTTTGTCCTCTGCTTAGGCAAAGAGAATTGTGGTATACTTTACCGAACAAGAAGAGACCAAAAGTGCTTTCTCTGTACAACTCTTGCTAATTTGTTCTCAGATAATACGAATCACGAGTGTTAATGAAAGTATTAGTGACCTTCCATAGCTCATCTGTGTAGAATGACAACATTCTCGCTTCATTCTTCGGTAATATATATCTTTCTCGCGCATGCAGTGTTGAAGCCATTGCCTTGCCGATGGATGTGACTGATACTTCTGAGCAGCCTGCGAAATCATCCAAAGATGAACCTGATTTTGATCCAAGCAGAAGTAAGTTACCTGTTAATCAATTAATTATTGTTGGATCAAGTTTATATCTGTTTGATTTTGGTCTTTACTTTTGCTTTGCAACTTAAGATTTATCAGTTTATCTTTCAAGTTGCATCGAAGTAGTGATAACCTGTAATGACATTAGGTGTCAGAGAATAATATCTTAATATCGAAATTCTCGATATATACATTACCCGAATCAATGATTTAAAAGCGCTAGGTGCCAAAAGGCGTTAAGGTCCAAAAACTCCCGAGGCGCTAGGCGCTCGCCCGACCGAAGCGAGGTGCTAAAATATAAAAATATATAATATAATTAATAAATATAATTATTTAAAATTTTAAATAAAAATATATCATTAAATTAAGAAAATCTAAGATACAAAATCATAATGTCACATTAACAAAAAGTTTCAAAATTCAAAATAACAATAATTTCAAATAAATAAAATTTAATAGTATTAAAATCAAAATAATATATTATTAATCTATTAACAGTATTAAAAATTAATAATTTCAAATAAACATAACAATATTAACAGTATATAGTATACTGTTAACAGTATACAGAAGGAGAAGAAGGAAGAGTGTAAGAGGGTGCTGACTGCTAATTGAGAAAAGAGGAAGCGGCAACGGCAGTGGGAGCCGGAGCGGGAGTGTAAGGAGGCAGCGGCAGCGGGAGAGTAAGGAGGCGGCGGCAGCGGGAGTGTAAGGAGGCAACGGCAGCGGGAGCGGGAATGTAAGGAGGCAGAGGCAACGACAGCGGGAGTGTAAGGAGGCAACGGCAGCGGGAGCGGGAATGTAAGGAGGCAGAGGCAGAGGCAGCGGCAGCGGCAGTGTAAGGAGGCAACGGCAGCGGGAGCGGGAATGTAAGGAGGCAGAGGCAGCGGCAGCGGGAGTGTAAGGAGGCAGTGGCAGCGGGAGTGTAAGGAGGCAGCAGGAGCGAGAGTGTAAGGAGGCAGCGGCAGCGGCGAGCAGTCGGAGGCGCGAGAGTGTAAGGAGGCAGCGGCAGCGGCGAGCAGCCGGAGGCGCGAGCGGCGACGGCGGCAACGTTTGCGAGCAGCGACAGTGGCGAGCAGCGGGATCAGGATCGGGAGCGGCAGCGGCAACGAGGGTTAGGGTTGGGTTATCGTTGATATCGGTTTTAGTTGGTTCGATTGAACCAACTAACCACCGAAGACTGAACCATACCTAAAATCCTAGTTTGATCGCCTGGTTTAACCCAGGCGCTCGCCCGAAGCGCCCAGCGCTTGGGCTCGGGTGAGCGCCCAGGCGGCCCCTCTTTGAAGCGTGCCGCCTGGAAGTTTAGCGAGGCGCTCGGGCTTCGCCTCGCCTCGCCTGAGCGCCTAGGCGAGCGCCCGAGCGCCTTTTTAAATCGCTGACCCGAATGGCTAATTGTTTACCTCGGCTTCACACCTTCATATAAAGCGATAAATCTCTCATCAGGTACCTTCTTTAGACAAGGATGGAATGCTCTCATAGTCTCTGAAGGAAAATTGCAAGATCTGCTTGCTCCTGTAGAATTGGAATCATGTTAGTCTACCTTGTTTTTTCTTGCATAGGATCATAAAGCCATGGGAAGTCAAACATGCAATATGATTTCATCTCCAAGCCCTAAAGTCCTAGCTGGTTTTGGATCTTGACGCAATATGAGATTTTCTTCATTAGGGTTCGTGTGTCAAATGGAGTATGTTAATTTATCATTGTAAATTCTTCTGAAGAAAATGAAAGAGCATTTGTTGCAAACAGTTTATGTTATGGAAGAGCATCTGTTGTTTCTAGGGTATATTTAGCTTTGTAGGTGTGAATGGTTGCCAACCTGTTACATGGTAGACCAAACTATTGGTCTTTGATTGGAACAAAAATCTTTTCAGTTATACATACTAAACTGCCTCATGGCAAAGACAGTCTTTTAAATTGTTTTCTGGGAACCTTTTGCATTACATATATATTCTTATAAGTGTAAAGTTCTCCATTATGTGTTTTTTTTATATATATAACAGTGATTGGCATCATCAAGAGGAAAGCTTTGATAAAAGAACTTGCTGCTGCTTACCATGCTGAGTGTCTTGCCTGCTGCCAGAAACTTCTACAACTTCAAAGAAAATGGGAAGAGGTTGAATCCGACTTAATTTTTACTTTGATCAGCGTACTTGCTTTTGTTAACAGCCATCATTTGTATATACTAAATTGTCAACACCATTTAAAAATTTTCTTGTAAGGATTATAGATCGGTACATGTTTCCATTTGTCATTTCTTTTAAACCAGCTAAAATGACAAGATATATATTAGTTGCAAATATGGTATCTACCGAACTAGCTTCTCTATTAAAAGAAATCAATTTATGAGTGGGCTCTTGTTTCATTTCGGAGAATTTTTAAGCACATGGAAAACATTCAATCCAACTTCATGGAAACTCTGATCTCTAATGAAAGCTCCCTACCACTCCATTATCTGATCTTCTCATCTGTGTTGGTTACCCACACTGATTTACTTAGTTCCTATGCCTTGGAGGAGTTATTCCACAAAGTTGCTGGGATTAAACTCTATAGATGGGGTTCCAGAAACTATGATTCATTCTTCTAGCATATTTTAGTTTATGATGCACACACTGTATGTTGTCTTTGAACTTCTAAAATATACTTTGCATTTCTTTTCCTTTTTTTGTGAAAAATTGAGTTTATTGATTAAAAATCAGAGTAAATTTCGCGAGCGTTAATTTGGTTTTTACGTTTTCTTCTTGGCTCATCTGGTTATTTTCTTATATTCTCTTGTGAGCCCTTTAGTGTCTTATAACTTAATATGCTAAATTGCAGTAGCAGTTGCTTGTCTCACTTCATTTGCAGTATCAATTGGTAGTGGGTCTGGTTTCGTTAAAGTCTTGAAGGTATATGAGGTTGTAGTTATTTTCTTCATTTTTATTTTTTCTTCCTTTTGTTTCTTTTTGTTTCAAAAGGTGTTCATTTTGAGGGTGTTAAGGGCAGACTTGGAAGCATACAAATGAACCCGCGATAGCAGTTTTCTGTGAGAAAATTTGATTACGGTGGTTCTATTATAATCTTTCCAGGCCATTTAATTCCTGTATCATCTACTAATTCATCTCTATGTTGTTTTGAGCCCCACAGTGAGTTATTGAAGAAAATTGTGTGTTTATTTTCAGAGTGCTTTGGTAATAATGCTGGTTTTGCATTCTTTGTGGTTTCTAAATTCCTGTGGTTGATCTGTTTCTTCAGGAACAGCAGTATATTAAAAGAAAAACTCCTCAGGAGTCCGGAAAGCATACAACGAAGCCCTCTAAACGTCCAAAGAAGGGGATGTAGAAAATATTGTCTCAATCTTGTATCTGCCCCCATGTTCTCTCTTCCACAGATTTCCTCTTCTTTTGAACTTAGCATATTACATAGATGATATGTTCATGACATGCAACACAGCCACTGACTGATCCTTCAACAAGAAGCAATGTCATGGTGATGCTTAAAAATCTGTCTAGTTTTTGATGTAGGTTTCTTCTTCTTGAAACTCGAGTGTCGACAGCTGTCTTTTGTGGGCAACAATGATCTTAATCTCTATTGTACTATTCTTCTTCCTGAGGTCCTCCCATATTTTTTTTCTTCATGGAAAAATAATATTTCAGATTCAATTAGTTGCATTTGAGGAGAATAACACTTGAAATAATTATGTTATCTTCATGTGTAATCTGTGTCTTATATCTAATAATTTATAGAACTTAACGAATCGGAAAATTTCTTATATGATACTAATCATCCTTAAAAAGAAATGAACAAGAATCAATTCGTGAGATATATATATTTAAGACAACAAGTGCTGCATTTTATGTAAAATTCCCAGTGATTGTCTTAAACCAACATCTACACGAAATCCATAATGGCACATAAAATCTGCACCAAAGATTAAAAACAGTGAACACAGAGAGAGAGAGAGAGAGAGAGAGAGAGAGAGGGAAGAAATATTGCTATTTTGATTAGCAAAATGATCTTTTGATAATGCCAAATTAGGAAATATTGATAAATGGAATGATATTGTAATATAACGAGACATGGATTTGCTTAGATGTCAATATATAAAACAAATGATTTGTTTCCAATGTTGAAGATTCAAAAGCAGTATTGTCAACGTACCATTTTTCGTGATCTCTAAGCTTGAAAAGACCGCACAAGACAAAAAGAACATCGACTAACAGTGTCGGTTGGACCAAACCTTAGAACTGTGTGTAGCAATGTGTTTTGTTGGTGAATATTTGCAGTAAATGCTATGGAAAACAAGAGAAGTGGGGCGGCTTGAATTAGGTGTCAAACAACCCTATCAATCAATAGGAAATTATATTACGGTGCTTCATCTTCTCCAAGTCTTCCTTTCCTTCCCCTTGTGTCAGTGAGGTTGAGGTAAGTCATGTGGCCAGGAGAAGAGCGGCGGCCAGGCGGCTCTTGGAAATTGGCAGCAGTCACTTGTCTGATCCATCCTTCTCTGCATCTGTTCCACGATGGCAGATGGAGACTTTGGCCTCACCCCCTCCATCTTCTTCTAATGATGCAGCGTGCCAAAGAATAATGTTCGTCTGTGTTGACTTTGGTTCGATGTGATAAACATGCTTGTGCTGGTGATGGTTGTCTTCGGTTCTTTTGATGGATTGTTTGGAAAGCCACACGATAATAGACTTTGTGTTAGATCTGCACATTCAAGTTAGAGAACAGTCGGCCACACACACCTCATCTTTTTCTTCTCAGACCACTATAAAAGCTCCTCCTCTTAAGTCATCATGTACGTACGCTTGCTTTCCTTTGCTCGAATTTAGGAGCTTGGAGGAGAGTTGGAGATGGAAGGGAAAGAGGAGGATGTGAGGCTCGGAGCAAACAGGTTCTCAGAGAGGCAGCCGATAGGGACGGCTGCCCAGAACCAGGAAAAGGACTACAAGGAGCCACCTCCGGCTCCACTGTTTGAGCCAGCAGAGTTCTTCTCCTGGTCCTTCTACAGAGCTGGCATCGCAGAGTTCATGGCCACCTTCCTCTTCCTCTACATCACCATCCTCACTGTCATGGGCGTGGTCAAGTCCACCACCAAGTGCTCCACCGTGGGCATCCAAGGCATCGCCTGGGCCTTTGGTGGCATGATCTTTGCCCTCGTCTACTGCACCGCTGGGATCTCAGGTGAAGCAACCGCTTCCTTTGTCTCTTCCCTTTGTGACTTCAGATTGCAGCAACGCCCACACCGAGCTCTTCCAAGTTGTCAGGTGGCCACATCAACCCGGCCGTGACCTTCGGGCTGCTCCTGGCGAGGAAGCTCTCCCTGAACCGAGCTCTCTTCTACATGGTGATGCAGTGCCTGGGTGCCATCTGCGGTGCTGGTGTGGTGAAGGGGTTTCAGAAGGGGCTCTACCAGAGCAATGGTGGCGGAGCAAACGTTGTGGCCGCTGGCTACACCAAGGGTGATGGCCTGGGTGCTGAGATTGTTGGCACCTTCATCCTTGTCTACACTGTCTTCTCTGCTACTGATGCCAAGAGGAACGCTAGGGACTCTCATGTGCCTGTAAGAACTTTCATCGCCCATCCTCACCAAAACTTCTTTCTCTGGCTTCCGACAAAGACATACCTGTGAATTTGTGCAGATCCTCGCCCCATTACCTATTGGTTTTGCCGTATTTCTTGTTCATCTGGCCACCATCCCCATCACCGGCACTGGCATCAACCCTGCAAGAAGCTTTGGAGCTGCAGTTATCTACAACAAGGACCATGCTTGGGATGACCATGTAAGTCTGTTCTGTTCCAGAGCTTCTCTGACTCAGTTTGGATGGGATTCCCTTTCTCATTTCATCTTTTTTCTCAGTGGATCTTCTGGGTTGGACCATTCATCGGAGCTGCTCTTGCTGCCCTCTACCACCAGGTGGTGATCAGGGCAATCCCATTCAAGAACAGGACCTGAGCTACCCTGTCAAGTTCTCATGGCCTCTCATGCTGTGGCCACTGCTATGTCTCTTTCATCTATCATGTTTGTGGATTTCCTCCACCAGGGTCTTTTCAGTTTGGTCATGAAGAAAGATTAGGTGATGAAACAGGACCATCTAAGAAATAAATCCAAAATATTATGATCATTACACAAGGTGACAGGTAGTTAACTTGGTGCCATCATGGAACAGCACTGATGTTACCTGCAACAAAGGTTTCTTGGGCAGGATGGTAGTGCACTTCTGTGCTAACTTTGCTGGTTCCCTTGCATGTCCATCTTCTATCAAGACAAGAGTCTACTTTGGCTTTAGGCCATATCAGGTAAGTCTCCTCTTTGTTTGGCCAAGCTCTCCCAGTAAAAGCCAGTTCATGAGTTCTATACATATATATTCCCCATACCAACTAACATAAAATCTTTGGATGGATGTTAATGAGATGGATATATGTAAGGAATCCTGATCTTTAGGATAATTTGGAAGGTCAATTACACAATTTCTAAAGTTTGTAATGATCTATATTTTTTTAGATTTATTATAATATTTAAGTCTTATCGGTCGGATGACATAACTTCATATTTATTACTGACGTTAATCTTATGTCGACGGAGGCAAATAAATTATCACAAACTAGGTTAACTTTATAATTTAAAATTTACATTATATATTAATAATGATGATGATTAAAGAAACATAATGAGAAGATAATTGAAAACTTTGTTGCTTAGAAGTTGCCCGACATGAGTACACAAGATCAAATCAGCGATCACTGTTCTTTTTGCCTTTGGTTGGAGTAAGCTTTCCCTAATTTCTCGTAGAGTATGAGTGGGAAAGAGACTTCCTCCAAGGTGGCTTTCAACACCCATTATCTCACATAGCTAATTAAACAATCATGTATTTTTTACAAATATGATACTATAGATTTTTAAGTAACAATAGATGCATGTCATATGACAATCTGACAATCGAGGGCTTGTTGGGATATTTAACAAATTAGGGATATAAAATATATCTTTTCACTATGTTATATTATGACTATTGATAAATATAAAATTAATAATTAATAGAAAAAATAATATTGATCAATGTTCTATGATGTCTAAGTTGAAAGAAGGAAACAAAAATTATCCCTCATCAATTACCCATGTGGATGAGTTTAAAATAGATAATTATATATTGTCTTTATCCTTTGTCACATACGAAGAGAAGAAACTAAATTGAGATGGGTAGTTTTAAATTATCCTCTCGAAGAATATTTCATAAAATAATTTATTTATTTACTATCATGTATAAAAAATATTTTTAATATAGTTAATAAGTCACTATTTTACTATTGACAATTGCACCTGTCTATCTTAGGTTACTAATTTGGATATCAAAGGGACAACGTCAAGAAACCTCTCATGACCTCGATTTTTATATAAGTGGTACTTCGGAGCTTAGTGTCTTCACCTCAGAGGCATCTCAAACAATCCTATACATATAGATTTGAACTATATCGAACTAACCAGGATGTCAATGATATCTTATCGTAATATTTTTATAATTAGAAGGAGAGCCCGATGTCATAGAAATGCCCACATGCTAATCATCTTAATGAACACTCGAGTGAAGAAGCCTTGCATTCAACCCACAATACTTTCACTCAAGAGAGTAGAAACTATCCTCTTTCACCAAGGGGGTAGCAACCATCCTATCACTTTTTCAAGAGTGATAGGCTTCTCGTCTCTTTTATTTGTTGATAAAAAGATCACTAGTGATCATACGTGAGATACTTCAAATGGTTAATCAATACATTACTGCTGTAGCAATAATCTTAGGCAAGCATGAGGAGTCACACAATACATTACCTGAATGACTTCTTTGGAGTTCACTAGCAACTATATCTCATCTCTCGGGACTGAACTTGCACATCACATTTGGAGGTGAGTCCTGCTCTAAAATAATATTGATGGTGGTGGATATTCCCTTGGTGTATAACGTGATCATAGATTGACTTTCAATGAATAAACTAAGGGTGGTGGTGCCACTCAATAGGTCCATATGTTAGCTAGGATAATACATTCAATCATCCCCCTCGTTCCAGCTTAATTCATGACAACTACAACCCCTTAGTAGATGACACGTCCTCCAATGCTAGCTAATATGCCTAGGCTGGCCATGAAGCCTATAACTCCAAAAATGCTAGCTAATATGCCTAGGCTGGCCATGAAGCCTATAACTCCAAAAATATCAATGATCGATCGATAATCAAGTGAGCAGGGCTTCGCAATATCCCACTATTAAGGTTAATAGACTAGACTATCCTTAGTCGTCAACACTTGAATTAGAGGTTTAATCGTTGGACTCTAACAACTACACTATATGAGTGCATATCTAGAACAGTGCTTTATAGACATACATCAAAAGTTTCATTTGCAAAAAATAAGAATCTATGAGGTTTTGCCTTGGCCAAATCCCCTTTTATCTATAAGATTAAGGAAGAATCAATCCCCCAAGCTTTCGATTGCCTACTTTTTGTATCCAAATAACACTTTATGATATATTAGATACCTTAATGTGTCGTATCTTTTCACAAAACACGCAAAGCACCACCCACTAGTGGTATTTTTATCTTAAACCACTCTTAGTGAACTCCTTTACTTAAATTACCAAGGAGTTCAAACATCAATTTGTCAAGGACATGCATCTCAAACATATAATTAGTGTTTTACTTACAATCAAACATCCCGAAGAAAAGATACTAGCAAACTTCATCACTAAATTCATGAATACGACTTAAGAAATCACTTACACCCCTTGATCCTCATGATTCATGTTTAAGCTAAGACTCTAGATTCTTCTCATCTTAATTGAAAGTCAATTGACCTCTCTATATGAGATAATATAATATCAGTATATCACAATCAAAATGTTAGTCTTGAGGAATCAAGGAAGCACGCTTGAAGTTGAGTATAATTATATAAATCCCATAGGGCATAATTATGTCAATATCTTATCTAAACATAATGTCCTTCTAATCAAATTTCTTAAAATAATATCAATTAAATTAAAGTTAAAACTTATATTAATTTAATCCAAATTTGATAAGGAAGAATAATCTGTGGATAACTTAATGATATGCTATTTTAACAAAAATATTATTGAATTCAACCATGAAATATCAACGAATGATGCAACTAAATTTGGTTGTGATGTATCCACTAACAAATATAATTAAATTTGATCTTGACAAATCTGACCATGTAATGTTCCTAACAATAATGTAACATCTCTCAATAATGATAAAATCAAATTCAGTTAAGAAGCATCCCTTAACAATGATGTGGCCAAATCCATTCTTAACAACAACACGACTAAATTTGATCATTAAGCATCGCTCAATAGTGATACGATCGATCTCACCATGAAGCATCCCCTAATAATGATATAGTTGAATTCAACCATGAAGCATCCCTTAACTACAATGCAACCAAATCCGGTCATGAATTGTCCTCTAATAATGATACGATCGAATTCAATCATAAAACATCCCATAATAATAGAGTCCAACCATACAATATCACCGGACAATAATACAACTAAGTTTGATCATGAAGTATTACTTCGACAACTATACAACTAAGTTTCAGGTATGATAATGTTTAGAACGAAGGACTAAGCCAATTTACTGATTATATGTAATATTGTGTCCCGACTCTTTTTATGTGTCGAAATATAACAATGAGGTAGATGACGAGAGAGAGTAATACATAGGTATCCTAATGACATATCACTCTATCGATCCAACACTTAATGCCAACACTTTTAATGTTAGCATGAGCCATCGTACTATAATTATAATATTTGATGATTCAACAAACATCTTTATATGACTCAATAATGATTGATAATTTTTATATAATCATCTTACAAACTATATAAATTCAATTATTATCAGACTCACCGTAAAAGATGCCTCCAAGGACATCCCTAAAGATATATAAGAAAATTATATGATTTCTAATCCTAAATCTTTTAAATCATTATTAACTTAAAACATTGAAGGGGTTTTTATCGGGTATCTCAAATATCTCATCTCATTGATGTTAGAAATGTGACGAGTTTGGAAATTAGAATAATATTGGATACGAGTTCCTACCCTATCAAATAATTAAAATATTAATTAATAAAATTAAATGGATAAAAAGGGTTAGTACTAAAAATGGGGTAAATATTAGACTTTTTTTTCATGATAATAGCTCAAAATTAGTGTTTATGAAGATGGAAGGTAATATGTTTGAAGATATGAATAAAATTGCAAACTTTTAGGTGTATATATAGTATGAAAATACAATTACTTTATGGGATTATTAACCAACTAAGGGTACTCTTGTTATTTTAGAAGAAGTAAGATGAGACAAATCCACGTGTCGGCATTCTTCTGATGGGGGATGTATGACGTAAGCTGCATCGCCTCAGTACGATATTGTTACCCCAAGATAAAGAAAATGTATCTCTCTCTCGGGTTGCATAGATAAATAATCCCTTCTCACTTCAACGCAGTGTAATATAAGAATATCTGGGAGACTCGTATCATGTCTCTCTCTTTTATATATATATATATATATATCGGCTTTCCATCCTCTCTCTGGATGCCGATTTTGATCGCTAGACCATGAAATATTGATCGCGCCGCTTCGCGCTTCTATCACGCCGTCGCCTGAGTAGCGATTGAAACCTTCGCCATCGATTCAAGGTTCCTGCACTCCGCCTGGGCTTCTCCTTGTTCTTCTTGATCGAGATCAATCGTGTCTCCTGCAGAGGGACTCCGATCGGGGGTTCCGGTTCGGCCTGGAGGAGCACGTCCGTGGCCACCTCGACGGCAGCATGACCGCCGCGCTCACTTCCTCCTCCTCCTCCTGCGCTGGCTTTTGCGACGACGACGACGACGGCAATGCCTCCCCCATAGCCGCGGCCGACCATCTCGCTGCCCGCAGCGCTGAGTCCTCGGCCTCTGATCGTCGTTATTCGCGGGATTTCAGCCGCTGGGTCGCGCGCCAGGCGGAGGAGATGATCATCAACATCGAACGGCGGAACCGCGAGTCGGAGCTCATGGCCATCGCCGGCCTCCACTTGGTGTCGATGCTCGATCCTTCCTTCCTTAGGGAGTCCGGCAGGTCGCCAATGGCCACGTCCAACGTGGAGCGGCCGGTGGCCGCTCGCGCTTCCTCGATCCTACAGATGTGGCGGGAGCTAGAGGACATGACGAGTGCCGCAAGGACAGAGCGGAGGACCACCGTCGCAGCGTCTGCAGATGGCTCGGTTTCTGTGAGCGAGAGTGACTATAATGGGTATGACCAGTGGACTCGCAGAAATATAGATTCGTTGCAAAGACCCGGTGAGATAGATGCAGATGATCTGAGGTCAAGTCGGGAGCAATCTCCTGACCCTGGCGAAGATGCTAGAGAGAGGGTGCGGCAGATTGTACGTGGAGAACCTGGGATGGCAGAAACAGAATCTAGAGTCTCACCAAGGAATCATACCCAAAGGGCGCAGTGGCTTGGGGAGATTGAAAGGGAGAGGGTGAGATTGGTGAGAGAGTCGGTGCAGATGACTAGCCAGCAGCAGAGAGATGCCCGAGCTAGCAGGAGGGAGGAGAGGGAGAGGGAGGGGGTAAGGGATGGGTCTGATACGGATCACGAGTATGGCCAAGCAGAGCATGTCAGAAGGGCGTTGCTGAGGCCGAGAGGCAGGCAGGCCGGACTTGAGCGAATCATGAGGAGGATGGCAGCAGAGAGGCAGAGGGAGCTCCAGATTTTGTCTGAGCATCGGCCGGTTTCCGAGTTTGCTCACCGCAGCCGCATTCAAGTAAGTAGTTTGATGATGTGGAATCACTTCTTTACAACTTCACATAGCGTTGCTTAGGAATATAAGAATCTTAAAATGATTTTGTGTGCCCATAATGCAAAACTACCTTGATCTATCTATGCAAATTAATAGATTTATATTCATGATGATATTTCTTGCTGCCTGGAAAATATTTACTGCGTTTGATCAAATTGGTTTATGTTTCCTTGTGTGTAATAAGGCAAAGATGACTTCTGCACCACAGTAATTACAATTAATGTCAAGGAAACTACCAATCAGAAGGCACTGTGTTGGCTGGTTTATGGTACTACTTTATTCAAATCTTAAAGATCTTTCATTTGAGTTTGAGTTGATTTATTTCTTTATTGAGTTAATATGGTATTAATTACAACTGTAATCTAGGTCTAATGTCGTATTCCCCCGTAGGCTGTGAATATTGATTTGGCCTGTTAAGACATTAGCTAGTCTTAGTCTGTTTCATTACAGAGGCTAAATTTGTCACTAGTTTATATCTTGATGTTATGGTTTGATTTAATTCTTTTAAAGTTAAATGCAATAGTTTTGAATATAATATAATTTTCAATTTCTGGAGTTCTGTTTATGTTTCAAATCAAGTCAAAGGTGAACTGAACTCTCAAGCTGTGTAAGAATAATTTGGTTATGTGATGCATACATTTGAATGCTTTTTCTTCTGATACGTATTCCAGTTATGAGAATTTAAATGTATTTCTTTGTGTTTTCCATGTTCTATCTGGATATCGATATCTTTCCAGAGGTGTGAAATCCCCTTTTCTAAACGAAAACCATCCCTATCGCTTTCTCGAGTTCATTGTTTTGTAATCAGCTGAATTATTTTGAACAATCTATTGACCTAGTTCATGTAGTTATTAATTGTTTTTGTGCTTTTTGGTTTTGTTTTTTAATTTAAAGTTGTTAAAGAATGATATAGCATTTCTTTCTCATTTATGTTCTTTGTTTCTCTGATTTACTTACCTTTTAAGAAAGTATATTACAATTTTGCTGCTATCTGATTAATCATGGGGTGTATTTGTTGCTGCTATGGGAAAACCTAACTAGTCCAATTTGTCAGTCATTACTCAGAGGAAGATTCTTAAGAAATGGTGAAGTGGTACAAGATGATCAAGAGAGGCCACCTTCAGCAGCTGAAAGAGAATTAGGTCAGTTGAGGCAACATCGTCATGTCTCTGCTCTAAGGTAACTTAATCTATTTGTTGTAACATAACACACTATCCACTAGATATTAATCAGCATTTTGTGAAGATCATGATCTTCTGCAGATCTAGTTCATATGGTTGCTTTTTGGATTTGATCATCCTCACAAGTTTATCTTTTTTCTTTCTAATCATAGGAATATTCTGTTTGTAACTTTGCATCCACTAGACTGACCAATATCTTACAAAGATTGAATCTCTTGTTTATCTAGTTCTATGTTTGCCTTTGTTAGCTGTCCTCATAATTTCCTTCTCTTTTTGAAGAAGTATTGTGTTCAACCGTACATGTATGTACTGCAATCAGAAGCATTACACTGCATCTCTCCTTGAAGTTTAGGTGGCTATTCATATGCATAAAATTAAGGTGTTATTCATATGGTGGCACATAGCATTATCGATACTGTTTCTGTCGCTAATGCCCGTCAGGTCCTGTCTCAGTTGTCTTTAAGATCGTCGGGTGTGAACCCAAATCATGTTTATATTTGTGATGTCCAATAATGCTTCTTGCATGCATTGCTTATTCTTATGCCCCTTCATTTGTTTTATTCTTTTTATTATTTGGTAAGAAATTTTCAGTTTCTCTTTGTTCAGCATTAATCTGAAAAATCTTGTATGACAATTTCTTTCGCACGCATCGTAGTATTATCTTATCAAAATATGAGGTTTTATTCTTTTTCTAATATACATATTAACAAAATTATATTTTATGTAACTAGAGAGGGGTTGCACTTCCAATTGGAGAATATTGTTTGGGGTCAAAGTACAAGCCAGCCTGAATCTTCAGCTGACCAAAGCATTTCTGCTGCCGATCAATCTCAAGCAGGCATTGTTACAGAGTTACCCAATTACAACCATGAAGAGGTTCTAAATAGGATCCAGGATAGTGATGTTCACCAAACAACAGGGAGAGAAGAGACACCTGAGTCGGAGAGTGGTAGTCATGATGATACTCTTGACATGCAAGAATATGCTGCTGCTGAGGTAGCTGGACAGCAAAATGAAGATGCAAGGCATGAGAGCAGAGACCAGGAACCGAATACAAACGGTGGTTTTGGTGATCGGCAAGAAGAGGTCAGGGAAGACTTCAATGGAAACTGGCAGGAAAACATGGACCAAGATTGGCCCCATGAAACAGCTGGGTATGATGTTGGAGAAGAGAGTCATCTGCCACGAGTTAATGAAGAATGGCATGGGGATGAACCTGCTGATACTGAAGAAACCTGGCAGGACGAACACACAGATCCCCTAATAGATCAAAGGTCTTCTAGTCCACCTACAAGTGGCAACAGATTTATTCCACCTGATGAAGAAGTATACAATGTGGAACTCAGGGAACTCCTTAGCAGGTATTGCTAATTCTTCATGATTAATGGTTACCGTTCTTATTTGTTATTGATTTGTCCAAGTCTTTTGTCATTTGCAGGAGGAGCGTATCCAACCTTCTTCGCAGTACGTTCCGTGAAACTTTAGAACAGCAGTTGATAGAATCCTATATTGAACAACAAGGTAGACTTTCATTTGATTGGGATCTGTATAGACCACCGGTTGCCCCCATTCGGGAGGAAACTCAGGACCAACGACAGGACGATTCAGATCAGGCCATTCAGGATAGCACTGCCGGGCGGTCTAATGTGTTTCAACCTCCACCTTTGCCGCCACCACCACCACCACTATGGCACTCGAACCTGCATCACAACACTTGGGTTAGACAAAACATGCATTGCCATTCAGAAATTGTGTGCTGTCTTTCTCATATATATTTTTCTTTGGCAACACAAATTCTGTCATCATTCATTCACTGTTTTTACAATCGGTCAATGATGATGCTTGAAACTGAATGATGATTTTTTGCATTGGTGCTCAATTTTCCAAATCAAATGATGGGCATCAACTCTCCTCTTTCTTTTTTTGATTCAGATTCTGAATTTAACCATGATGCCGGTGATCACTATAATTGATTTTATTTGTTAGTGGTGGTATTTCATTCTCTTTTCTTTTGCAGTTTGACTCTTACCTGAAGCATTTCTTATTTGTGGCTTCAGGAAATTCATTTGTTGCCATGAAGCTTAAACTATATTAAATATACAAGTTCATGCATCATGTGTTTGTTTGACTGCTACTGTATATTTCAGGAACGGGATGCTATTAATGACTTGAGGGCAGAAATGACTAGCCTACAACAAGGGATGAGTGAGATGCAGAGGATGTTGGAATCTTGCATGGATATGCAAATAGAGTTACAGCGCGCGGTTAGACAGGAAGTTTCTGCAGCTTTGAATCGATCTGCTGGAGAAGGTTAGTGTCATTTCTTCTTTGAGATCATCATTAATTTTTCTATGGACAAAAGGTTTATTCTCTTAAGGCTTGTTGGATTAAAAAGTTGGTTTATGCATCTTAGCGTGCTTCCGAGTTCCATCTGTTGATCACTTCGATATTTCTTTTATGATCAATGTTCCTTTCCTTTAAAACTAATTGTGAACACCAAATTGAACCATGGTGGAGCCTGAGTCAAGTTGTTCGGTCAAGCTTGGTTTGTATCAATTAATACAAGCGACGAGCAGCGTCATGAAGTAGATACTAACACAAAGGTGCACATTAATTAGTTAAGATTGTGGCAGGGAAGCACAAGGGATTAAAGGTTTCAAGGAAACAAGAAAACAGTAGAAGTTTGACAATAAGGGAAAGTCCTTAAGCAGCAACTTCGTTATACATGCTATGAAGGCATCAGCAAACTTTTTTTCCTTGTATCTATGATGTCCTTGGATGAAAACTGGATAGACTTTCTGAACATCCCTTATATCATTAAGATATTCGAGGTATTTGGGACTCAGTAGATTAAGAAAGATGGCTACTGTATAGATAGATCCATAGATAGGCGGATGTTTGGTTGTAGTTAACAACACTCATCATAGTTGGGTTTGGAGTCATTATGTGCCTCTTGTAATGGTTGGGCTTTTGTGTGCTTCAGGGTTTATTGAAAAATCATCTAAGGATGGATTCAAGTGGAGTCAAGTAAGGAAAGGGACATGTTGTGTCTGTTGCGACAATCATATTGATTCCCTTCTCTACAGGTATGTGTATCTTCCTCTTAAGATAGAAAGAATCACATCATAAATACACAATGATATATTTTTCTTTTCTCTACTTTATCAGATGTGGGCACATGTGCGCTTGTTCAAAGTGTGCTCATGAGCTACTTGGAAGGGGAGAAAGGTGCCCACTGTGTCGTGCACCTATCGTCGAAGTCGTCCGAGCCTACTCTATTCTGTAGTACATGAACTTGGACACGACAAAGAAAAAAAATGAGTTGAGCGATTGGCATATGTTCATGAGCGTTATAATTTTTTGTTGTCGATATATATGTCTTCGCTTGCTGCCTTTTTTTAGTGAGCAGCAAAATGTTCCATGATTGCTTTTGATGATAAAAGTAAATTATGTGGAATACAATTCTTTGTTCAGCCATATTGTAAATGCTATCTTGCATTACTCTTTTTCCCTGATGCCCCTGGATTGAGGTAGGGACATAGGTCATGAGGGATTTAGTTTGAGCATTTGTAAATACTGAAACATTATATAAAAATCTTAGGGATTTAGTTTTTCCTATCTTTGCAAATATTATATATATTAAAAATATATTTATGTGTATTTTTTTATATTTTTTAAGATGTTTGCTTGATTGATCGAAAACAATTCTAATTTCTTGAATCGAACCCAGGAAAGAACATAGAGGTTGTGAATTTCCTCAACTTCTTGACTAAGAAGTCAATCAAGAAGTTGACTTTTGAATTTCGAAGGGCCAAAATTGATATTTTAAAATGAAAGTCAATATTCCTCTTGAATTTTGCATTTGTCTCTTAGATTTAAGTTTACCATACAATTATATAGATATAATCTTTGAATTAGGACACATGAATGTATTGGTAAGTAATATCCACGAGTTAATCGTGATTTAACTATTACTCGATAGGGAACCTTAGTTTTAATTTTAAAAGATAGATACGTAAAATCCCACAACAACTACGGTCAAACATGTTGACCAAAACACCACCCAAATCAGGTGATCCAACGAGAGGACGAATTGTTTGAATAATATGATATGAAATATCAGTAAGTAAATAAAAGTGTTGACTGATGACATGATCGCATGACAACGCACATTGGATGGTCACATTGACGACGCTGATGGACGAACATCCACATGCTTGGATCGTACCCATCGCCTTCACATGACATTTCATGTTCCGGTTGGTGTATGACAAACGCTCGGAGATGTTTCACCACCACCACCATCATCATCATCATCATCTTCTTCTTCTTCTTCTCTCTCTCTCTCTCTCTCTCTCTCTGTCTCTCTCTTGTTTTCGGTCAACGCATATGTGCTTGTAATACTTGGAAATATCATATTTATCATTACAAATTTTGAAGTGACGTATATAAATCTTTACTGACACCTAAAAACCGGAGAATCCAATGAACACCGAAAAGAACTGTTGAGGAATCTGTCGGTCAGCAATTATCATTGAATTTTTGGCCGATGGTGAATTAATGAGCTGCTCTTCATCATGTCTGACTAGCGACTATTCCTCACGTTTCTCCCATTCAAAGTTTATTTTTTGTCCTATACCTCTATAGATTATCATAAGATGATGATTTTATTTTATGATTTTATAAAAAAAACCAATAAATCTTAATTCTCGAACATACAGATAATTATAATTACTTTGAAATAGATCAATAGTATTTTTGGTTTGTATTTTAAATATTATGACTTCGTATTGATAAATATGAATGGATAATGTTAGAAGTAAAAATTATATATGTGCAATCTTTTCAAAACCTCTAATTATGTTTCCAGCGATAGGATTTGTCTACTATTATCCACTTCAAATTATTTTTTTATTAAAATATTTTCTGAATTTCTCACACAACTTTTGCATCCTCAAATTCCTCAATAAATGAGTATATTGAGACGTTCCTATTCTTTTAATCGGAGTGTTTATGTAAATATCTTATTCCTGAGGTGTCTATCTAATAATCTCAAAAATAAAATATAAAATATGATCATTTGTTAAAATTTTTGCTACTTTTGTTTTCCAAATAATTTACCATGGAAAAATACATTTGTATTTATAATTTCAATAACAAAGTGGAATATGAGGATTTGGACAAAAAAAAAATTTGCAATGACAAAAATGCCTTTCCACCTCGGTTTGCTTAACTTTAAATTTTACTGCTAATATCTTTTTAGTCTCCACCACCACCACCTCCTCCTCCGGCTTAAAGCCTTGTGGTTTGCGTTGCCATCATCTTTCTCTCCACCAACACCAACCATTTGTGATCTCCATAGTGCCTCAACCCTCCATACCTCGTCCTCTCTTCGCCGCCATCTCTGCCCACGTCTTCTCTGCATATACTTCCTTCCGTCGCCGTCGAGCGATGATGATGCCAAAAACAGTGAAGAGATAAGAACAAGGAAACAGACGCCTTTTCCTTTTCTTTTCATTTATGTTTCACGAGTCCAGAAATCAAACCTTGAGATGTCACCATTCTTCTCGTCCATGATTTCCATCATGAGGTTGTCAAAGTGGGGAAGCAAGAGAAGAAATAGCGAGAGGGATGAATCTTCTCTACGTGGCTAAGGATTCGCCCCTCATGTCCGACAATAAATATAAATTCAATTTTATTTTTGTCAAAGATCAGCATGATTTGGTCAACCGTATCGAATTCCACCTTTAGATCAAATACGATTTAGTCTGGTCCGGTCACATTCGTATTATCGGATCGAATCGGACTTCGCCCTCCAATTTCTTCCGCCAATCCCTCAACCGGAAACACAAGAACCATTTCTCCGATGCCCAATCTCTTCAACATTCGTGTTTTCCGAGATCGAGATCTCAATGGCTATTGTTTTCTTTCTATATTTAAATGATGGAATTTGTCGGCTTCCCAAAAATGCCGGCCGAATCCCAATTTTATGGCAGTTCGGTACGTGAAATCCAACCTCCTATATATAATAGATATAGTTTGTTACCCGATCGGCTTCTAAATGCATGGGATCTGTATGTATATTTCCTGTCGTTATCTATTTAATTGCCTTCCAATCCCAACATATCTGTTTATATCCTCCACACATACGCTCCTCCTTCCCTGCGTTGCACTCTCGTCGACTTCCATTCCGTACTTCCCCTTTACGATGGTGAAGACTTCTTCTGCTCGTCTACTCCTCCCTCTCCTCCTCTGCTGTTTTCTTCTCTCTGTTAAGATCTGCGTTGCCACCGGCACTGCCGACGGATCCGAGCAATGGGGCTACGTCGAAGTCCGGCCGAGTAATCTTCCATTTCGTGTATGGTTAACGCCGAGCACCGAACTCTATCCGTTTACGTGATGGATTTGTTATTGTCTTGCAAACGCAGAAGCTCACCTGTTCTGGTGGCGCTACCGGAGCCCGCAGAGGATCGAGAATGGCTCCACTCCATGGCCGACGGTGCTGTGGCTGCAGGGCGGGCCTGTGAGTCGCCTTTAACACACACAATCCACAAACCAGAAACCGCATCTGAGTTCTGATTCATGTTTTCGTGGTGGAAGGGTGCTTCGGGCGTGGGGATCGGAAATTTCCAGGAGATCGGGCCTCTGGATGCCGACTTGAAGCCTCGGAAATCGACATGGCTGCAGAAAGCTGATCTCCTCTTTGTGGTGAGTCCTCTGTCCGATGAAGAAAGCTGCGTTGCGGTGCCTTCAAATCATTTGATCCTTCCACCGAATGAGAAATGTAGGACAACCCGGTGGGAACAGGATTCAGCTACGTCGAGGACGAGAGCCTCTACGTGAGGACAGATGTGGAGGCAGCGGTCGACCTGACTACGCTTCTGAAGAAGCTCTACGGTGAGAACGAGTCATGGCGGAACAGCCCACTCTTCATCGTAGCAGAGTCTTACGGAGGGAAGTACGCGGTCACCGTCGCCTTGACCATCGTCGAAGCCATTAAGGCCGGGGAATTGAAGCTTAAGCTTGGAGGTAGTGTTTTCCCTGATCTGTATCTTACTACATCTTGACATCAAGAACACGATTTGCTGTATGTGAGCAGGTGTTGCTTTGGGAGATAGCTGGATATCACCTGAAGATTTTGTGGCAAGTCTTCATGGCCTTTTTGCTCTCCTAACAAGTCAGTTCCTGGTTCAAACTGTGATCTTCCTTCCTCCTCTCTTTTGTTGTGTGATGCAGTTCTCATGGGGGCCTCTACTTCGAGATGTCTCAAGGCTTGACATCAAAGATGCAGACAAGTCAAACATGTAATCTACTCCTCTCTTTTTTTTCCTTCTTTTCCTATCAAGCAAACATAATTTGATCTAATTTGCAATGTTGCAAAATTCAGTATTGCTGAAAGGATTAGACAAGAGATAGAGAAAGGTCAATTTCTTGATGCCACAAACTCATGGAGTGATCTGGAGGGCTTGATTATTTCCGGCAGTAATAAAGTTGTCAGTAGCCTTCTACCAATCTATAAGTTTCTAATGAAGTGTTAAAAGGATTTTTGTGATAATTCAATATGATATTGAACATTTACAGGATTTTTATAACTTCTTATTGGATTCGGCGGACGATCCGATTTCTCTCACAGCAGTTCAGCAGTCGGAGAAGCTAACAATGAAGGCATACCCAACATACCTGAGCTCCAAGGCTTCCAGCTCTGTTGATATTTCAAGCCTCATGAATGGTGTGATCAGGGAAAAGCTTAAGATAATTCCAAAAACTGTAAGGTATGGTTTATTCTACAATCAGTTCTGAGTACAGATTCTATGAGTATGGGTTCATAGCTGACTGTGAGCTGTTGCCTTCTTTTTGCAGCTGGGGAAATCAGTCTGATGATGTCTTTAATTCCCTTTCAAGTGATTTCATGAGGCCAAGGATCAGAGAGGTGCCTCTCACCTACTGAATTCAATACCTTAGCTTATTCTAACTAGACTAATTCCAATGTAGTTAACAACATGTCAAAATGTATCTGGTCTTACCTTTCCTTGCAGGTTGATGAGCTCCTTTCCCTTGGGATTAATGTCACCATCTACAATGGACAGGTAAGGATTGCCCACCATTTTCTCTACATGTTGGCTCTCAGAGACCTACAAAGAAAACTTTGACAAGCCCAAAATGATTTTCTTATTATGATCCTCACAGCTTGGTCAAATTTGTCCACTTAGTGAGGAAGACCTTTGAGATATCCATATCCAATCAATCTTCCAATTATTAAATGAGGATCAAATGGCAGTAGATAAAATCAATCTCTTGTTTGTCACCCTTTCATTGGATTTTTTCTGTTTAACCATTTCATATCTGATGATTCCAATGAAACCAACATGTGATGAGAACAAAAGATAAAAGGATAAATGAACATCCTCTGTTGGTCCCAATTGCTTTCTTAAAAGAGGGAGGCCTTTGAATGAGAAGTTTCTGGGAGCCATAAGAACATCTTTAGTGAAAAGGTGTTTTGGTTGATGGCTTAGGTCTTATCATCAAGAATGGTGGGGGAAGAAATGCATGAACTAAAATTTGAGTTCATTGATGAGTTACTGAGAAGTCTGAAGGGAGAAAAGCCCATCACCTGCAGTACTGATCCTTACTGGCAGTACTGTCGATTTTGACCAAGAAGAATTGGACAATAATTCAAGTGGCTCACAATTGGGCTTATTTATTCAACAGGTGGAGGATTTTAGAATACAGAGCATAGTTTACTAATGTTTCAATCTCCATCTGCATGCACAGATCTACTTCTGGAGGAAAAGATGTACCAACTATTAGGCCAAATAAATATGATACATCCAGTTTTCCTCTTGATTTGTGTTATATTTTTTTGCTATGATTATGGAAAGTAATTCCCTTGTAAACAGCAGTATAACCCATCTGCATGCACTTGATTTTTGTTCCATGTAGGTTGATCTGATTTGTGCAACTAAGGGCACTGAGGCATGGGTTCAAAAGCTGAAGTGAGCATCATAAACCACTTCTAATCTATCCACTTCTATGTTCTCCTTTCAAATCCTTGGCTGGAAACATTGTCTTTACTTTAGTTCATGAAGGTTTTTTCCCCCTATTATTTTTCAGATGGGAAGGGCTAAAGGATTTTAACAGCATTGATAGAACACCTTTATACTGCACTACTGAGGAACCTGGAGTCACCAAGGGCTTCCTCAAGTCTTACAAGAACTTGCATTTCTACTGGATCCTTAAAGCAGGACATTTTGTGAGTCTTCTTTATTTTTACTACTTCTATCTGATATTTAGGCTGTAAAAAAAATAAAAAATAAAAAATAAAAACTTTAGTACAGCCAACATATCTGAAATTTTCTCTCTCAAAATTTTGGTAGTGGAATTGACATAACAATCTTTATTTATTTGTTTACATAACATCTGGAACATTTACATTGACATAGCAATCTCAATTTTCGAAAGTCTTTTGTGTTTCTCTCTGCACTCTGCATGTATCCCCTTTCTTCTGCATGGGTTTGGCCTGCTGTTCTTTGTCACATCTAGTGAAGTAAACAGTGGTCTGCAGCTACATGTTGGATGCTGCTTTCTCTTAGCAGTACATGTTCATGTGTGAGATCGAATAACTTCTTGCATATGAAAGATTCAAAATGGAAGCAACAACATGCAAGAACACATGAAAGCTTTTTCTGAGTACAAACTGTGATCTCCTCTGTACAGGTACCAGTGGACCAGCCTTGCCTTTCACTCAAGATGATCGCTGGCATTACCCAGTCTCCTGCTGTTTCTTCCTCCTAGAAGATGAAATTGTCCCCTGACTTCAATACAAAAAGGAATAAAGCAAGTAACGCATACGCAATAGCAGCATGTCCAATCTGTTCTGTGATGTATTCTTCACTCCATATTGTTTTCATAGGAAAGGAAAGAAATGTGTCGTGGTTGGCTTCAGGGTGTACAATTTAATTAGTACGAAATTGAAATATGTTTCAGTGATTTGTTTGATGGTACATATCATTCGTCTAAGTTGGTCGTCTTTGAAATCCTGAGGTCAAAAGTACCCTCTCCAGAAGAGGGTGCCATGTTGATCTCCTTGAGAGTCTGCAACTCCATTGAACGCAAAGCTAGAGAAGGTAGTGGATGGATAGTGAAGGGAAGGTGATCCTCTCCCCATGTCACAATGTCAGACTTCTCCCCCTCCATGCCAAAACGTGCACTTCACTGACACCAACGATTAGATTGAGTCACTGAGCATTAAATTCGTTGGACTATTTAATGAAGGTATCTGCGCGCTGACTTGCTCTTCAGGTGTCTCTTTGCCAAGTCGTGCTCAATCTTCTGTGATCCACTCTCATCGTTAACATGTAATGTTGTGGGGATGTGTTGGGCTAAGAGTACGTTTGGACCTCCCAACAGAGGAGATACGTACAAGCGTACAGATACCTTCTGCGGTTCTATCGAGTGCAAGTGTGTGCGTGTTCTTCGACTCTTCTTTTGTTCCTTTGGCATTCAATGTGAAGAGAGGTTGGCTTGAAGGCAAATCAGACCCATAACTTTTCCTTGGTGGTGGAGAAGCAAAACGCTCACACTCTTCTCCTCTTTGTCGCTTGATGGAGTGTACTTTGCACTCTTTCTCTTGTCATGAGAACGATTAATTGTCTTCTCTCATGACATCCACAACATATCTACGGGAAAAGAAATGAAGTCAAAGAACCCAAAGAATCATGTTTGCAAGGAAAAGGAAAACGGATTCGTTGTTTAGTAGTAATGGCGATCCACTAAGGCCGACGATGAGAGAAAAAGCGGCTGCTGACTCTCGAAGGAGAAGGCCACGGATGACGGCGACTTGGGCAACCCGTCGCAGTTATCGTCCGATGGCGCAGGGAGATTAAGGTCCAGTAAGAGGACGTTCTTGTCCTTCTTGGCCGGTGCCGCCGCATGTGGCCGCCGAGAGCCTGCCCGGTCAAGAACTCCGACCCGCATATGGAATCCATGCTTACTCGAGGACCGTCTTCGTGGAGGGGTGCAACCTTCGGCTTCTTGTTCCGAGAGCCTGGAAGTAAGGGAAACATCTGTCGCACGTCTTGCACCGGTAGAAGCAGAGCCCGGCCTTCGCCTGGGTCGCCGTGGCGGCTTCGGTGATGGCTTCCTCCACCGTCGTTTCAGTGTCTGACAAGTGACCCCGAGAGAGGAGGATAAGGCAGTTGGCCATGTTCTCGTCGTCGTCCTCGATGGGGCTGCTCGAAAGCTCGGCCGAAGAAGCCGGGACGGTGGCGGCCACTGTGACTGGCCTCTGCCGCCTTGCCTTTGACGACGGAGGCGGCGGTCCTCTCAAGACTACAAGTGCTGCTGGTGTCAGCCAGTTTCCGCATTTCTCTCTCACCTCCTGGTGTAAGCCACTCTCTCTCTCTCTCTCTCTCTCTCTCTCTAACTTCCTGTTTCCAGAGTAGAGAACTAAAACACAGCTGAGCTGCTGCACTAAGATAGTTGTGAATAAATTGACTTCGATTTGGTTAGTTGCGCTTACACTCATTGGAAATGATTTAAAGTAAGATCGTAAGGTCAACTTAGGTAGTTTTTATCTCCATAATTAAAAGCCCATTTCATAGGGATAATCCTCATGGCTCAAATATTATGAATTAAGGTCAATTTGGGACGATTCACGTCACATACGAACACAACGCAGAGAAATAGAGTTTCTTTCAATGTAAGCCACACATGCCACAATGATTTGTTGCGTTCGAATTCTCCATTCAAGGAATACAGGTACACAAACAGTTAGCAAAGCCGAACTCCGTGATCAGTAATAAGCTTGTGAAGCAAAGGTGTAAGGAAAGATCATTCCCAAGTTCCCATTAATAAGCTTGTGAGGTACTCTGCTTTTGCCATTTCAACTGTAAAGGTAAACAACACCCCCTCCAACATCCTAATTACCCAGGCACAGAGATGAAACCGGCCGGTGAAGAGGAGTAAACCCAGTCTCATACATTAAGGCTTTAAGGAATTGCCAATTAGGCAATACTTCAACCAGAAAATGATGTCCTGTTAAACATTGTGGAGCTACCTACAACCAAATACAATGTAATCCTCTACATATTTTTGAACCAGCTTCTATCAAAATGGCATTGTTGAACCAGCTACACTTCCAAGTTAAGACACATACATTGCATAATCCCCGAACACGAGCATACATAGTTTTCAGGTAAACTGTCACTGGGATAAAAGCCAACTTACCTTCCACAAATACTCATTCCCACTTTATGGCTGATTGTAAGAATCAATGCTGAAAGGAAGAAAACATATAAGCCAACTCGAAGCATCACCGACACCACATCAACCTGATTCTTTGCGATACATCCAGGGCCCACAGTTTTTCTGACTAGATTATCTGCCATACTGTTGTAGGAAAGGATGAGATCCACATGTCCATTCTTCTGCAAGGACCAGTAGCCAGCATTTTCTGACATAGTTGAACCGCAAATGTGAAAAAACCCAGCTGTGACATGGATTGAACTGGCTGAGTGGTTTCCAGGGATTTGTGCCACAGACTTTCCTGACCCAGAAGGAAACTCAGCAGCACATGCAGGAGGCGCAGGGATTGAGCCCAACATGTTCAACAGATGTTTCGTAACAGTTTTGTCGTTGGCATCACTCATTTGGACATCTGCACGAAGAAGTTGGAAGAACTTTTAGGGTATGAACAAGTCTAACTAAGCTACAGAGAGCTGAAGCCAATTTATCGTGTAATTGTGACAGTTCAACTATCAGACAATTATGCAACCAACCATCACTAAATAAGCTAATAGTGCATTAAAGACATCCAGAATCTACCGAGAATATGACAGTTTAATGGGAAAAATATGATACATAATAAAACATAAGGGGAACTTCGGAGAGATTAGGAGGAAATTGGAACTTAATAAATCCATGAATTTGCAGAGTAATAGAAACATAATAGGAGTAGTTAATATGATTATGTTTTTTTTTTATAGTTTTACCACCGCCACTGACGAAAGAACACAGCCATACCTGGTCTTACAGCAACCTCCTCATAATTGCCCTTAGACTGCTTATAAGCTACAGATGAAGCTGATGACGATGCTCCACCCACAGTATCTATATCTAGCACCTGTGCTGTTGCCTTACTTGTTGGGCAATTGCCGCCATCAACCTATTATACATGGAAAGAAAACAAAAGGTATTTCATAGACATTAAAAAAAGCTTCCATATATATGACAGTCTGCCGGCTCTTACCTCTCCAGTAAAGGTGGACTGATCAGATGAATTGATACACTCTGGTCTTCCTGTAAAACCCATAGTGTCATGATGTAAACTACCATCAGTAGCATCAAAGTAAGCTAGCAAGTCATCAACCATCTCAAAACCAGATGGGTTATAGGCGGGTAAGTACAGAAGTCCATTCACTGGAGCATTTTCATGCCTGAATGATGGATTGTCACTAGGTGCATCATAGAATACCGTTTTCTCTTGAAGCTGTTGACTGGATGGACAGCCCTCGGCTAAAGGATTCGAATCATTTGGTTGGACAAAGAAATTCTCCTGCACTGGGGACATCTGGAGTGATTCTAAATGATCGGAATTTTCGCTCATTGTGTCAAAGAACTCCTCAACATCAAGTATCTTCTGTAAGTTGCTATTTCCACCTGCCCCATGCGTATTCTTAGCATGGCAAGCTTTTATAGGAAAACCATATTCTTCACTGAAGGGGTACACCACATTTGCAGAATCTGCAAGGTCATCCAACTCCACGTATTCATCCTTGTCATTTGGACGAGTATGATAATGTGCAAAATCTTCAATGAGAGGCTTCTTTTCCATGTCATCAATGGGAGTTGGATTAATCTGTTGTCCAGGTTCATTAACAAACTCGACCATGTTGGTGAAAGGTACCTCATCCAGCAAAATGGTGGCATCTTCTGGAAGGCTAACACAGTCCTTCCGATCCAGATCTGCCACAAAATTGGAATCATTCACATGTTTATTCTCCAAGTCTTCATTCTGAAAATAATTCAAAATTTTAGTAAAAATTGCTAATCAGAAATATATTGTCTATCCCAGTCGAGTAAAGGATAACAATAAACAATTTCCATTGAAAATTGAAATAAAGTATCAAAATCTCCAGAAATTTTGTAAATTTTCACAAATAATTTACAGACACATTAGTCCCCAATTAACTTGGAGACATATTCCAGAACTGTTCATGTATACATCAACAGTGTTACTTGACCACATATCACGCTAAATTATTACATGAAATAAAATATCAGATCAATATCAAATAAAAGTATATATAACATGAATATTAATCTTTCATCAGATCTGCTAATTTGATTTGACTAAGATGTTTGCAAGATGTCCACATGTATAAAGAGTCCACCACACCCTAAAAGTATTGGTAAATTATTCGTACAAAATTTAGATACCCTACAAGTAATTCTTGTTGTTTCCGCATGTTATCCCATGTCAGTTTTAACCCAAGTTATACCCATCTAATGTATTGTCAAATGACCAACTTATGCCAAAAAAGAAGACTTGACCTTAACCACAAAAAGAAATTGGGTGCTGATGTTCAGGCCCTCACATAAAGACTGTTGCTACATCATATTATGTAGACACAAGATGATAATGTGGTAGGGTGGCATCGATGTCATGATGATTTGGCATCCGTCTAACACATGGTGAATGAAAAATTGGCACCCATTGCCATGTCAGCTCTGTATGTCACCATATGGATGTCACATTGGTGCCGAGGATAATGTGGCATCCTGGCATCCATGTCATGATGATGTGACATCCATCTAACTGATGGTGAGCCAACAATTTGGCACTTCTTTCCATGTCATCTCTGTATAGCATCATATGAGAATTTCTAACTGTTGACCAACAGATGAAGACTAAGCTCAAGGGCATATAGGATGGATGAAAAATGTACACAAGATTATATTTCATTGCATATTCCAAACTTTACAAGGATACATGTGCGACTTCAGGTCAGCGACTCACGAGAAATTTTCCAATAAATACATTTTAGTCAGTGATAACCAACAATAAACACAACAAACAAGCATTTGCATAGCTATAGTCATTGTCCTTCTAACCACTTCAAACTCAAATGTTATGTGGTAGCATTGCAAAGAGGACAACAAACATAAAGAATATTTCCATCCTTCAACAGTCTCCTATAGAAGTCATTGAAATTGGAATGTCAAAGAAAAAGCCTTCAGGATTCTGATCCTTCAATATGGTTCAAAAACAAAAACATGAATTTACAATGTCAGAATCACTATCATTGGCTGAACATAGTTGAAAGCCTGGCTGAAACCTTATATCCTACTGTCTAGCATTTCGTAGATAGAACTTTAACGCTTCTGAAATGCTTTTCGTTTATAGCAACAATATACAAGCAAAGACAAGATAACTGGTGGCAATTCATAGCCAAAATAATCTGCAATTTATAATCTTTAAACTCATGATGCAATTCGTTGAAAGTGCTGCTCCGGGAATATTGTGCTTCATGTTCCAAAAAATTTCAAAGACCACCAATGTTGATTATTAGATCTGGCCATGCTACTTATCATACTAAACTATGCAATTCCACTCGACCTTTATGATGAACTTAATAGCACCTATGAGAAGAAAAAGAAGTTTCCTCTCAGAAACAAATAAAATTAAACAACAACAAGGTGGTCAGAGTAAGTTGGAATAATTCTGTGCAAAATGGTATAATGAATATGCCTAGGTTTCCAAGGCATGAGTTTCAATTTAAAAACAAGCTAAAAGCTAAAATTGAGCCTAAACAGTACATTTTTCAGTGGAAAAGTGTACTGATTTATAAAGATATTCAGATATACGAACTAACAAAAATAATATAGCACTATGCTCCTACTAGCAATACCCAGACAAAATGAAGCATGGTAACAGAAAGTACATATGAGAACTGATGTTTGGTAGGTATTAGGTAAAGTTTCTCAAATTAAACAAACATCAGACAAAAAATAAACAGGATACTGAGGTATAAGGTGTTCCTAAAAAATCGTTGAACTAGCAGTAAACTCAAAAGTAACAAGATTAGTGGTTACAGTGAAATTTATATCAGACAACATAACAATAATCGCCGAAGTAAAAGGCAACAAAATCATTTATGTGGATAAGAATTGGAAATTCATCCGACCGAAAAGGGGTGTACCCAGTAGGAGACCATAGGTGCACTTTACCAGATACAATATCATCTCTACAAAAAAGTTGACACATATTGAACATTGTAATAGCTAAAATATCATGCAAAGCTATATGCCATATCTGCATGTGAAAGATATGTAAATATCAAAACCAAATAAAAGGCATGTAACATAACACATGTAGTTCACCAATGATTTATTTAAACTACTAAATTAAGCTCAAGAAAAATGGTTGATTGATCATGGAGAGAAAATGAAAACAGAATTAAGAATGGCACATTGATTCAGTCACCTGCAGGAAGTCACTGAATTGCAAATACTCCTTTTCTGTGGCTTCGTTAAATTCATCTTCCCTACCATCTGGCATCAAAACCGGTCCCATATCTGCCTCTTCTTCCCATTCTTCTTCAAGAAATGGTGCTCCGTACTGTGCCCCGTTTTGGGGCCCAGCACCGTTCTTCTGAAAGATCCTGCATACTACATACGCATCCTTCCCCACCCATGATCCCAAATTCAATCCTTGACCAAACTACCTAATTTCATCCAAAGAAAATGAAGAAAAGCTCATGGTGTACCTGCGAAATCCCGGCCTGGGTCAACTCCTCATCTTCGAGGCGGTACTCGTGCATCACCCAGTTCGTCCTGGTGCCGCGCGGCGCCCGGCCGGCATGGAACACGAGCGTTTTCTTCATGCCGACGATGCGGGGGCCACGGCGTACTGGCCGGTCCTTGCCGGTAGTCTTCCAATAACCCTCCGCGGTGGCACGGTTGGTCCGCGATCGGTTGGAGTACTTGCGATCGAGGGGGCTGAAGAAGTACCACTCCAGGTCGCGGCTCTGGATCCGAGAGAGGACGGGGAGATCCCAGGGCTCGTGCTTGTAGAGGTCAACCTCGGCGACGGCGTCGACGCGGAGCGACCGACCGCAAACCTTCCGCTTGAGGTAATAGCTGACGAGCTCCTCGTCGGTTGGGTGGAAACGGAAGCCCGGGGAGAGGCGGGTGGCGGCGGCCGCGGGAGGCGGCGGTCGATCGGAGGAGGCGGCGCCGACGGTCATGGATGAGAGGAGGAATCGATGAGACGGAGGCGGAGGGTTTCGATCGAAAGAGAGGCCGGATTGTTCTTTTAATTAAGCTGCCACGGTTGTTAGGTATAGGGAAGATAGAGTAGACGCCTATGACCACGACCTTTTCTTACGCGAGGTGCTTACGGGGACCTCATCGTTTTCCGTTGATCCTCATCCAACGTTCCAAACTTCTCCACGTCATCGAGAAAAACGTGTGTCAAATATCTAGGATGTGAGATTTCTAATCCTGTGCAGTGACGGTAGCCGACCGCGGCGCACGGCTCATCAAGAGTCGTGTGATTGTTTGATGAGTGGTCAGATTCCGCGAGAGACGATATTTTTCTGTCCTTTTTGCACCTCGGTACAGGAACTTTAGGAATTCGCCCATTAGCACCACAAAGGACTACGTGGCATAATTTATTATGTTGGCCAGGATTGGTCATCACATGCGACGTGACGTGGCGGCATTCGTGCCGTATGGAAGCTTTTATTGCTAAAACTGCCACGGGTATCGGTATTAGGTCGGAATAATAAAAAATAGAAAGGAAAAAAAATCATTTTCTGAGAAATAAAAAACAAAAGAAACGGAGATACATGACGTGAAAATTGAAATGATATACATATTTATGATATATTATAACCATATATATCTAAAATTCGAGGCTATGTAGAATTCATCATTTCTTTGTTCTTTTCTTCTCTATTGAGGAAATACCTGTTCATCATTGTTCTTGAAGACAGAATCTCTTCTTTTCCTGCTTCTATCAAGAACAATTGTTTTTGCAGTCTTACATAAATTGCTAGGTGCTCCTTGTGCAATCGATGAACCGCCATCACACTATTCCCAGTTTCCACATTTAGAAGCAACATCATCATCTTGACACTGCATCGAAAAGAATACATCGAGTGCACTCACATTCAACTTCTTCAGCATTGATCTTGTGTTCGTCGTATCGCCCTTTTGACTTAAGAAACTGGAGAATGTTGGCTTGTAAGGTAGAGTAGCTCGGTTTTGTATCTCCTCCATCGATTGCATCCAAGACGAGAGATCTTTGGTCTCCTTAGTTTAATCTTTGCCAGCCTTTTCCATCAAACAAAGGCCAGTAGATGTTGGTCGGCTTGCATCACAGTGCCACTCTGCATGCTGCTAAAGGCATTAGCTTCGGCCTTCTCCAACCTCCACAGTCACCGTCACCCCTCCACTACCACAAAAGGCGTATTTTACAATCATGTACGCACCCATTCCTTGCCCTCTACGACTCCCCTACCTCCCCAAATAAATGTAGACACACCCCCTACATGATCAAAACCATCATGGACCAACGTAGCAAAATGACCATGAGGAGGCTTGGGAAGCCCTTCCTCTGGTTCTCAGCCATTTCCTTTGCACTCGTCTCCGTTCTACTATCCTTCAACACCTTTCCTCCTGCTACAATCTTTTCTGAGACTCCCACTAGCAGTGGCGACCTACTCGGTAACATCGTGAGCAGTGTGCTAAGCCCGAGCTCAGCCTTCATCGACAATGTCGTGTCTTTGATCGAGCAAGTGCTGTGGCGAGGGCACCACCACCACCACCACCGCCACCGCCGGCAAAATCACCGGAGGAGACGACGTAGAGCATGCGACAACTCGAAGTGGGTGTCGCCGCTCGCGTTGGAGCAGAATGCAACACTAATCCTGACAGTGGATCAGAAAGGGTGCGCAAACTTCAGCAGCGTGCAGAGAGCAATCGACGCCGTGCCAGACTACAGTCCGAGTCGGACTCTCATCATCCTCGACTCCGGCGTATACAGGTTTCTACTCCATGCGACAAGTCCTACTTTCTTGCTTGTTGACTGTGACTCAGACAACCGACGGAGGTGTTTTTGTTGTGAGGCAGGGAGAAGTTATTCGTGTGGGCTAACAAGACCAACATCACAATGCAAGGCCAAGGTTTCTTGAACACCTCCATTGCATGGAACGACACCGCCAACTCCACTGGAGGAACTATCTACAGTGCTTCTGTCTCCATCTTTTCCTTCAATTTCATAGCATACAACATAAGTTTTCAGGCAAGCAGTCCACCGTCAAATGACTTGGTTCTTTTGTTAGCTACTCTGTTTCCGATTATACATGGTATAATGCAGAACACAGCACCTCCTGCATCCCCTGGCGACGTTGGAGCGCAAGCGGTGGCGCTTAGGATAGCCGGAGACCAAGCAGCCCTCTATGGCTGCGGATTCTACGGGGCGCAAGACACGCTGCTCGACGAGCGCGGGAGGCATTACTTTCGTGAGTGCTTCATCGAAGGCTCGATCGATTTCATCTTTGGCAACGCCAGATCACTGTACGAGGTAAAAAGAATTGTTTTGCGTCCACTGCTCGATAGGTGTCGAAGTGCATTTACTAAAGCAGTTTGGTGTTCGACACATTGCCATGCAGGCCTGCACGATCAATTCCATAGCAAAGCAAGCAACCAGCGACGTGGGCGGTGTCACCGGATGCATCACGGCTCATGGAAGGTCGTCGGCGACCGAGAAGACGGGGTTTTCCTTCGTCAATTGCAGCATCGGTGGAACAGGGAAAGTGTGGCTTGGCAGAGCATGGTGGCCTTACGCAACCGTGGTCTTCTCCAGAACGTACATGGCGAGCATCATAGCTCCTGAAGGATGGAATGACTGGAATGATCCGAGCAGAGACCAGTCTGTGGTTGATCTTTAATACAAGTTTCTGATTTCCTCATACTCCTTCTCTGATCATATCTATAATGCCAACTCAAATCGTTGATATCTGCAAAAGACATTTTACTTGGATCTATGCTCTTGCAGGTCAGTATACTTTGGCGAGTATGAATGCATGGGTCCAGGAGCCAACTACACACTAAGAACATCATATGCTAAGCAACTGGATCAATGCCAAGCAGCCTCCTTCATGGACATCTCCTACGTCGAAGGGAAGGATTGGGTGCTTCCTCCTAATCACAACAACTGGTACAATCCATGTGAGAAACGAAGGCACCGAGCTCATATCAGAACAAACCAAGCTGAAATGGATGATCAGAAGGCAGAAGACATGTAATCCAAGCGCTTCATGTCGATTTACATCACCTGTTTCCTGACAAGATACTACTAAAAGGGCAATTATCGATTTCTCATAATAGAGAAATGACATCATTATTCAATATAGTAAGTTAAGATACTTGATGTGAGTGTCTCTGTACTATGAAATTGATGGCTCATTCTGTGGTTTCCAATGTTTAAGATAGTTGATTGATCTATTTGGAACAAGTTTTCTTTTTCTTCAAGTTCTTTTAGTCCTCCATACACTTGCTGAGCTTAAAACAGAAGAATTCAGCCCTGAAGTCCCCCATGCACAATGCGGAAGCTTCAAGGAAAAAGATGCTTGTTTTCAGATGTTCCGTGGACATCAAGATAGCTTCTTAAATCTCAATCCCACACAGAGTTCAATTAACTACTCGTTCCCTTGAATCATAAGCTTCGGCTTTCGGCTATGTTTGGAGAACGAGCGTTTCTGCTAAACAATCAATGCTTCCACTTTACTGACCATGTTGGATCACACTGTTCTTTCATATTGAGCTTTTGATAGTGAACCATTCATTGCTTAGCTCTCATGTTATTATCTTCCTAATTTGGACATCCACTGTATCTAATATATTCTTTCGATACATATTAAAGTAGTTTGCTACGCACAGAAACTATATTTGCCTTCTCATTTCTTTCAAAGTTCAAGAAGACAAATATTTAAAGGTCATTAATAGACTCTCTCAAATGAGTATTTATAGGTCGTTTATAGGAAACAGGACACGACGCAGCTTCGCAGCCCGACTTAAGCCACGATAGGCTGACGTGGGGCTAAGGAGAGTAAGGTGTGGTCGCGACGGCGGCGCCAGCACCGCGAAATCGTTACCTTCGGTCTTTCTTTCGAGTATCGACACTTATTTTTTACCAGCACGTCACCTACCTGCCTGGTGATTGGCAAGGCCGATGGCCCCACAGGTGGATGCGACTAGGACGATGGACCCACAGTTGAATGTATTTTCGTTAACCAGAAAAGAAGCGGAATCTTTTCCTTGTTCACCTTACCGTACGTACACGTAGATGCCTTTTATCTAATTGCATGCCTTCATATGTGGGATCCACCAACGGGTATGCGCACGAGTCTAACATGTAGTATTGTTGTGTCGCCTTCTCAGAATTTGGAGGAATAAGAAAGGCTGACGGCGACCCTCTCGCTTCGCGTCGGCCATGGCTCAGGGAACCCTCGCTGGAATCCCACACGTCCTGGTCTTGGGGTTCCGCCGCACCCTCCTGGTAGAATACCCGAACTCTCGAAATCGATACTCTGTCTGATCCCATCCTTTTTTCCCGCCCTCGATCAGTGATTTTGCGGGTTGGTCGATGTTATTGATTCGGATGATGATCTCGAGCGGTTTTTTAGTCGGATTTGACCGGTTGGAGTTGGGTTTGTTTTGGAATTCTGCTGATTTTTTTTTTTTTTTATCTATGTGCTTGTCTTTCTTGTCTATTGATATTGCCGAGGCGATCCGAGCATGTGTTCTGTGGCTTTTGATTTGCTCTCGTTGTTTCATGATTGGATAGTATTAGTTATTGAATTTAGATGTTTGTATATGTAGATGGATGGACCATTCACTCTAGATGCAAATGTTGGATTGAATGAAGTAGAAGGCTTTCGGTGTTCCAGCCAAAAGATGCATAAAGGCTATGGATTGCAGTAGGCAATACGAACCCCGTTGGCATTGATTAAATATCAAGCCTTCCGTAGATGGTTGCCATCTGCTGATAAAGTTTTCAGGACTTCACTGATGATATTCACATGTCAAATAAATTGACTTTAAGAATGCTTCAGATTAAGTACATAAAAGATGCATAAACATGTTAAGATCCTTATAGTAAATGTTATTTATCTAGTTCACTTTGTCTACGCATAAATACTCCTGCTTTGAACTTGTACAACATCATTTTCAGTTTATATCATAGGTAGATTGACTTTTTTTAATGGCATCTTTATTCAGTCAAGCTATAACATCATTTCGATTAGCACTACTCAGATGTTTTTGTCTTATCACTTAAAATTAATGAAAGAAAAATAATTAATAATGAATGGACTTATCCAATTCTGGATTTGCCATCCAAAACTATATAATATGTATAAATGTATATCATTTAAAATTCTTTGAGAATGGAGAAGAGAATCCATAATGAAAGTTGACCGGATATGGCCTAGGTGAATTTAGGCATCTGCCTATACAGGTTGGGAAAGGTCAATGTACGGTGACTTGAGTCTTGGTCACCCATGTTCCAAAGAAGCAAACTTACCATGTTGTCAAGGTGTAAGCTTACAGATATGACAGATTCCATACTCAATTCAAACTGGACTCATTCGAAACCTGTACTTTAAACCAAGTTATTATCAATTTGTCATTGTGCATAATATCACCCTCATGATTACATGTTGCTCATTAATATCTATAGTGATAAATTAATAGGTTTCTTAGTTCTTACACATGAAATTTCCAGTATTCGAAGAGTTCCAATCAAAACCTGTTTGTGTGTTTTGCGGTGTCCTCAAAACTTGGAAGAGCATGAACTGCTGTCATAACCAGCCATGGAACATCATCTGCAGTCTTTTCAGGACTACTTTTTTATACTAATCTGGACACCTCAACTCTTGACACTTACTAAGCACCTCCCGCAGTTATCAACGAAAGATGAGGAGGATGCTTGCCCCATTTGCCTTGAAGGTAAATGTCACAATTTTTTTTTCTATGTTCAGAGAACCATTTCTTCCTGCACAATACTTCAAGTTTCTCATGAACTTAACTCAATTATTTATATATATTTTGAAACTGTTTATAGCAATTATACATGTGCTTTAACTGTATCTTGATTATACTTATTTTCTGGCAATCCTTTTTACTCCTGAAATTACATAAATCAAAACTAATTTCTAAGATTTTTTTCTTTTATGCAAAGGGTAAGTGACGAAGGCGGGATTTGAGCCCACGATATTGTGATAAACTGTTAAAGTCTTTACTAGCTAAGCTAGCAGACACCTTCATTTTTTGCAAATTCATTTTTTTCTCCTTTTAGTTAATGATCTATTATATGATATGGAAAAACTCTATTTGGCATGTGCCGTAGACGACATGTCCATTTTCTGGTGAATATATGGGCCTCTCTTGGATATGGACAATTTGGATGTTTCCTCTTTGGTTGGTGACGTTTCTATTTATCTATTTATTCAACCAAATGAAGTAGTCCGTTTTTTTGCTAGGGCTGCTTTGTCATTAGCAGTTTGTTGTGACAATATTACTAGACTATTTTTGTTTACAATGTTTGTGTCCATTGTGCTTTCTGCATTGGGCTTTGACCTTCAACGAGGTAATACTAATGTGGTACTATTGAAGTTTTTTCTGTGTCATGCTTTCTTTTGAGAGTAAATCCACTTTGACATTATAAATTAAGTTGATTTGCATTCTAAGTGCAACTCTCTGTTAGCATGAAGGAATCAGGTTGAGACCTGCATGTGAACACATCTTCCTTGAGGAACATTAATGTTTCCAAGTATTCAGTGTTTAGTCCGATCCTGAAAATATTTTGACATAGACCAAGATTAAAAAGGACATTTCCAAGTATTACAAATCTCATGAAATTCCTTATCTCCTTTCTTTTTGACAGATTATGATGCAGAGAATCCACACGTTATGACAAAGTGTGAACACCATTTCCATTGTGTTGCATTCTTGAATGGATGGAGAGATGAGACACCTGTGCCATCTGTGACCAGGTATGCACGCAGAGAAGTTCATCATTGTCTGTTTGGCAACTTTATTTTGTTACATTCATCACCTGGTACAGTTTCATTTATTTCTATGCAGTATTGGCATTTAGCATTTATGTCTTCATGTAGATAGAGTAAATATACCAATAATCACCTTAAGATTCTTAGTTTTCTTCCCATCTTTTAAGCATCTTGGCAGTTGGTTTCTCTAGCCTTTTCCAGAATAACAAGAATCTAAAGATGAAGTTTCTCATTGAGAAATTCTGAAGAAATGCATGTCAAATTCCTTGATATTTGTTGTAGCATTTTGTAGTTCGGTGCCTAATTTTTTTATGTTAGTGCACAGTTTTCATCTAAAAAATGAAACAACAGAATTTCAAGGATTGTAGATTCCATTTTTTTTTAAAAATATCTATTCCTTGTCTTGCAGGTCTTCTATATGTTCATGGTATAATCATGCAGTTTTCATTTTGCAGATAATGATGATCAACACCAGGTATAACATGGTGTCTCCTGAAAAGAGTTTTTAGTGGGCAACCCTTTCGAATGGAGACTCATCCAAATGAAAACTTCTTACTCTTTTGTGCAGGACTGTGCCAGAAAAACAAATGTGGCTAGAAGCAATTTGATGTTTTGGTTGAGAGTTTAGATGTCTGGGTCAATTTCTTCTGAATTCCTGTTGTGGAACAGTAGGAAACAAAAAGGTAAATGATTGTAATTCCTGGTTGAAATTATTATCATGCAAATCCTTTTTTGTTTGTTCTAGTGTCACCAAAGCAGGTACAGGTGTGTGCCTGGCAATCGTTTCTGCATTTTGTTAGTCTCCTTCTCCAAGTTTCTCTTCAGTTTCTTTCTCCGTTTGTATAGTCTTTCGATATGAATAGGTGATATTTGATGCTATTAATCATCACCTTTTCTTTGTAGATGTTCATCATGTTGGCTATCATGATCAAGTCTATATTGACTCAACTAAAAATGCATACTTAAAGTTCATTTCTTATATTAATTCTTCATAGGTTTTGGGTCATATGAACTTGTTTCTCCAAACGTGAGCGGTCTCCTGCATCGGATCGAGTCATCAACTAACTTGTTCTTGTGCCTTTTGTGTTGTACAGGGGAGTATCTGGGTTAGGATCCTCTCGCATGCTTGACTCAATACATCTGAAGATCTTGCAGTCACGACAATGAGCATAAGGTGAGATTTTGCTGTTACTGGTTCTTTCTCTGGCAGAATAGTTTTGACTGGTTTCAGTGGTATCTGATGCCACTCCGAGTCTGCAGGAACTAGTGGTTCAGCACGGACGCACACACACGACTGGAGTCGAGCGTTTGTACGCTTGCCAAGCCGATACTCTTATTATAACTGATCTGGGCGAATGCTTTCCTTTGTGTTCGGAAGAGCCTAAAATGCATAGGTTTTCTATTTCCTTGATATTGGGATGTGAATGTAACACTCTTACCACCCAGTTTTTGTTCTCCAGGCAAGTTAGAGATCGTCCGTTTGGAGTATGAAGCGTGAAAGTCCTGTGAATTGAGTGTCGTCAAAGTTCAAATTCCACAACAGTCGTGAATCCTACAATCCAGATTGCTAGTGATGTCAGGCAAAATTTGGTCCAGGTATTGAATCAACTTGCCTTGCACGAAACCTACAGTCGTTTTCCGGTTTCCTGTGTATTCATTATAGCTACACCTCCTAATTTCTAGCTTTTCGACTTTCCGCTTGGACTTTAGTCTCTCGTCCCAATCGAACGGGTCTTGTAAGTAACAAAAAGTTATTTGTCTTGCGCGCGCCCTGTTTTCGACACTCTCCTCTGGCCTTTCCGTTCTTTTGGGCTGACACTTTCATAGGAGCATCCATCCCTTACAAGTCACCATAGCAGCGGCTTCCTCGTCCTTCTGCAATGCTTTTGATTTACGTTTCACAGGGGTGGCTGCGATCGCATGCGCTTGAAGTAGCGAATAAAGGACCGTGCGAGAAGCTAAGGAGAAGACCGTCACACTTTGTAACGCTGGTATGGTCTTCTCATCTTGGGTGCATGCATTAGTCATAATCAACTATTTAAATATATCATGAGGTGGCCCGAACTGGGAGATCAAAAGTCTTCGTCATGCACTTTTCAATGAAATTAATGCTTTAATACGATGCAATGGATCAAATCGAACTTGCATATATGCAAATAATAGATAGGAAACTATATTTTTCTACTTGTGGCCTGTGGTGTTTTGGGCGTAAAGAAGTTTCCTTGTTCGAGAACGATGGTTCTCTAACCAATCATCGGTGCCGCATTAACTCCCATCCCAATCATTTGGGTGTGGATCCATTAGGCTTTGCCCTGATCCCAAACATACAACACATACCGATACAAAATTAAGCCGGTGGTATTGCCATGTCTATCCTTGCAAAACTTGTCATATATTCGATCATTATAACGAGGTTTTTTGAGAAGCAGTAGGTCAAAATGTCCCAAGGTAATTCGAGAAGTCAAATATTAATACAAGACTCATCGAGTCTTTTCGACATAGGGCGTTGTTCTATTTTCAATAGAAACTTCCGATGAAGGGAATTGCGAGTCCGTACCCACTCTCGCAAGCTGGGACCAGAGACCTTTGTCGTAGGATCCCATCCAATTATTGCCCCGAAATAACACGATTGGAGTGATCGGATGACCGGGTTGACGGGGTGTGACGCGGGATCTGGGCATGAGGAGTGTTATTTAAAATAGTCGTTGGATGGGATACTCGGCATAGACTTTTACTCCTTACTCCACTGGGTCCCACGGTTGATGAAGTCCCGCTTAAAGCACGCCGGACGGGCGCACGGTAAGGCGACGTCCTGGAGAATTTTGTTTCGCGGTTGCCACGCCGGCGTTCGCCGCCTCCGATGAATCTAAGATCCGAATCGCAGCCCGGAGGGCGGAAATCTAGGTCCTCCTTCGTCGCGACCCCGGACCGATGGGAGAACTCGCGGAGCTCTGCCGCCTCCTTCGCGTCCTCGGCCGCCATGGGCGGCAGAAAGTCGCCGGTTCGCAAGCGGAACGCGTTCAAGGCCTTCCTCAGGGCGTTCGTCTCGTTCTTCTCCTCATCCTCCTTCAAGCCTGAGATCACGTCGCCGAGACCGAGGACGACTCGAACCCTCGAGTCTCCTTACGGTATGCTCTGCCTCTTGGTCTGGACCTTCGGTTCCTTTTTCCCTTCCGGCTACATGGTACAAGTTGGTAATCCTGTTGGATAATTGTTGTTCTCGATATAGACATCCTATTTTGAGATTTTGAATCTCTTCTTGTCCTCAACTTGACTCGCTCATACTGGCATTTCGATTGCTGGAAACCGAGGAAATTAGCTTTCAGTGATATCTCCAAAGGTACAAGTTTTATAGTATCCATAACTTGGTTATGTTTTTCTTGAACTTTGATCTTGAGAGATCGTTAACCGGAAAGTCCAATCCCTTTTTTGAATTCCCTGTTTCTATCATTATGTTGTGATTAACTGGAAATTCCCTTGCCATCCTTCATCTTTTGAATGCCTTCTTACTTTTGTTAAGTGTGTGTTTCTGAATTAGGATTTGTACAGAATGATTCCACACGAAGGGATTGAGTTCTGATTTTTTAGATTTCCTGCAACGCCGGAATGGAATTAAACTATTTACTGATCATTTTGTAGCAACTCCTAGTCGTCTTTCGCATTCTAGCTTGAGGGAATCAAGAAAAGGGACAATCCATGGCAGAGATTCACCGTGGCAGAGAGAAACTGGGACTACACAGTTCACCATGGAGGAGATCTTGAAAGCAACGAAGAACTTCTCCCCATCGTTAAAGATTGGGCAAGGTGGGTTTGGTACAGTCTATAAAGCGACACTTGACGATGGCACACCCATTGCAGTTAAACGCGCCAAGAAGGTTAGAGGAGTCCCTTGCTGGTTTTGCCATTGAATGTGGCAGCTTCTTGCTGATGTGAACTTTTAAATTTTTTGATGTTCTATGCAGAGCACGTATGAGAATCATCTGAGTGTCGAGTTCCAGAGTGAGATCAACATATTGGGACAAATTGAGCACTTGAATTTGGTTAGATTCTTTGGTTATTTGGAGGATAATGATGAGAGGGTCGTTGTTACTGAATATGTGCCTAATGGAACTCTAAGAGAGCATCTTGATGGTAAGGATTCTTCTGCTTTCATCATCACAAGTCCATCATGGACAACCTTTCATGTGATTGAGTCCCATTTTTGTCTGTTGGCATTGAATTCGTAGTTTGTTGTTGAGGAGAACGAATAGTGGCTAACTTGCACTCTGGGAAATACAGGATTTCGTGGAAACTTTCTTGAGCTTTCAGCACGACTTGATATTGCAGTTGATGTAGCTCATGCTGTCACATACCTTCATATGTACGCAGGTTAGATTGAGAGAAACGATTGATTCTGTTACTTGTTTTTTTCCTATCAGTGCAAGCTGAAAATTGCAAAAGGATTTCAGAATATCTTTTATGCTATTTATGTAGGGAATAAATTTTACCTGTGCACCTGCAACTTCCTTCTATGTGTGCCATCACTGAATTTACAAAGTTTAACCTAAGTATAATCAGCTTCTTCAATTGAATTGATCTCATGGAAAAATAAAGGAAAGGAAATCATTTGTTGATACTAAATATTTAGCTCAATGCCTTCTTTTTCATTTTTCTAGTAATACATTATAATTTAAAGGATTTAAAGAAATAAAAGGAATCGGTGCTGATGTAGTTTCTCAATAAACTTACTTGCAACCTTTAAATGCTAGTCTTGTGTGAAATACAATGTATGGATCTGTTCTTGTGCATTAATGCTTGATAAATTAATTTTAATAGACCTCTTCATTTTCTTTCCCTTGCATTTGATCATAAAGTGAGGGTACTTAGGAATGGAATATCATTTCATAATTCATCCTTTCTACGATGGGGAATTGGGGCTTGACAGTGGAGGTAATTACTATGTATGTGCTAGGGCCCTCCTGGCATCAGCTGTTGGCTTTGTTCTTAAAAGATTTCAAAATTAGGGTGTTGAGTACGTTGGTTAGTTTTTTTTATTTATATTACTTTGAACGTTTTTTTGTCATGAATTGGACTGGAACTTATTTTCCCATTTCCTATTTAATGCCACTACTATTACATAAACCAAGAACTTAGTGGCAGAATGATTATTGTACCTCCTCTGTTCATGTTTCAAATACGGAAAGCCCTTTGCCTGCTAATATGATAATGGGTGACTTTTTGTCAGTCTTTTTCTCTTGTTGGAAACTGGAGAAGTTGTTTTATCATGGTTGGAAAAGGAATCATATATGATTTATGCAGTGGTATTTCAGTTGCAAATGTTTTGGTGGACAATGTACTAGATACTCGTGCTATTCACTACTTAATGATGCATGTCTCTTTATATCTTATATGTTTCTGGTTTTGTGATTTGGTCTTTTGATACACAACCAGCATGGAAATCCTTTCTGCTTCATTCTTAATCTTCTGTCTTGTAGTTCTGTTTGTTCCATATTTTTGGTCTTGCAGGTTGGGCTCAATGATGAACATGGGCTTTTGTGATGTCTTCTGGTACTATTTAATATATTGTGCAAATTGAACATAATCAACAATGGTGTATGCTTCAGGATTCTGCTGCATGGACTTTAAAGAGTTTAAGATCTCTTTCTCATCTGAAGAAAATTGAACCAGATTTTACTTTGGAAAAATGAACACTGTTATAGCCAATAATATCATGGTTTGACCTTTACATTGACAAGTTAATACACCACCTCTGATCAGCCAAAAATATGTGGGGTCAAGTAACCCTGAAACTGGGTTCATGATAGTAGTAGTAATATGTATGTCTTCGTATTTGGCAGTTAAGTAGTGTTATCACAGCTACATCCTTAATAACCAGAAAACAAATGTCTTAAGCTGTACCCACAAGTTGACTTTTCTTTGTCACTGTCTACCCTGAATTGATGTTTTTATACTTTATACACCTTAGATCTGTGGGTTCTTGGTCACATCGGATTAATAAACTGGTCAGCTTCATCGATTTTGGCCTGATACTGCCATATTCTGTGTCTGTTTGGTCGAAAAACTGAAACAGTTGTTTCACTAAATCTATTTTCATTGTGCAAGTTTCTACATTTCTATACATCAAACTCCTATTATAACAATGCATGCTTCTCCCGAGTTATTTAAGATTGTTTGACTAAGACAACAATTGTATTATTTATCATTTAATATCTGCACTGATTCGTTGATTTGTTTATGATGCAGACCATCCAATTATCCACAGAGACATCAAATCATCTAATATTCTTCTTACTGAAAACTTGCGGGCTAAGGTTGCTGATTTTGGCTTTGCCCGGTTCGGTATAAACGAGGCTGGAGTTACCCATATTTCCACCCAAGTAAAAGGGACTGCTGGTTATTTGGACCCAGAGTATCTTAGAACTTATCAACTCACAGACAAAAGTGATGTGTACTCATTTGGTGTGTTGCTAGTAGAATTAATATCTTCACGGCGCCCTATAGAGCGTAAACGAGAACTCAAGGAAAGGATAACAATAAAATGGGTATATCCTCTTTCATAAGCTTTTTTTAATACATTTCATGATGTTTATTTTGGAATCATAAGACCACCTTGTGATCTAAACCTTATTTTACATCATCTCTTATGATCTCATAAATCTATCTGGACAGGCGTTGAAGAACTTCCAACAAGGGAAAACAATTCAAGTTTTGGACCATAATATTCCACATACTCCGGCAAATAATCTGGCTTTGGAGAAGATTCTTGAGCTGGCTTTCCAGTGTTTAGCTCCTTCAAGGCAAAATAGACCCAGCATGCGGAGCTGTGCTGAAATATTATGGAACATTCGGAAGGACTACAGAGAGTTGTTGTCTTCAGATCTCCTCTCTCAGACTTCGCATCAAAGAAACCTTTCCATTAGCGGAGATGAAACTTAAAAGTGATATTAAGATTCGTATGCGGTAAAAAGTAGCTGAACTTGCAAACTCAGCGCTCTCTAGCATCACTGGTTGTACATACAAGACTTATAGAGAACATGTCGAAAAGATGATTTCATTAATATTTTGAGAAGGAATGAGTAATGTTGGTGATGTGTTGTGGCTAGTAAGTCAGCAAGGCCTGGTCCATGGGTCGATGTCGGGAGTCTTCGGTCGGATGAGCTGGTTGCCGAGGTCGATCGAGCCCTTGCGATGGGGTGTCGACATCGGGGTGTTGATCAGCGTCTCTCGGTCCGGATGTCAGTTAGCAGCTCGTCGTCTAGACGTTGGTCGACGATTCCAAGGTCGGAACGCTCGTGGATCGAAGGTGGTCGCTTTCTTGCAAAAATGGCCTTCGTCGAGTAATTGCCGACTGTGGCCATTCCGACGAGTAAGTCGGTCGTGGGTTGATTTATTCTTTTTTTGTCTCCCCCTAGACTGGATGTCGACCTGGGGTTTTTGAGAGGGCGAGGGGCACGTCTAGGTTGGAATGTCGTGGTTGCGTTGATTGCTTGCGAGGGAAAGCCGGATTGGCTCGTCGTGAGGCAGTTCGGGTGCGGTGCCCTATGCTTTGGGAAGGATTTGCATCGTCGCACCATCGATCGGGTGGCTGGGCCTATGCAGGATGATGTTGGTGAGTCGTTGGTCAGGAGACCGAACTATGTGAGCCGGGAGGAGATGACCTGTTGGCCGAGTAACTGATCTCGAGCTTAGGCTTGTGGCTGGTGAGTCACAAGTCGAAAGACCGATCGGGCGTGACTCGGATAAAGATTGGCTAATCGCAAGTCGAGAACCGATCTAGCGCGACTAAGATGAAGACCGGGCCTGTGAGCCAAGGGTCTGCACTCGGGCTCAGGCTGGACTGGCGAGTCGTAAGTCGGAGGATCGATCTAGCGCGATTCGGATAAAGACTAGCTAGTCGCAAGTCGGGAACCGATCTGGCACGATTAGGATGAAGACTGGGCTTGTGGGTCGAGGGTCTGCACTCGGGCTTAGGTTGAACTGGCGAGTCGCAAGTCGGAGGATCGATCTAGTGTGACTCGGATAAAGACTAGCTAGTCGCAAGTCAGGAACTGATCTGGCACAAATAGGATGAAGATCGGGCCCGTGGGCCGAGGGTCCGCACTCGGGCTCAGGTTGGACTAGCGAGTCGCAAGTCAGAGGACCGATCTGGCGTGACTCGGATAAAGATTGTCTAGTCGCAAGTCGGGAACCGATATGGAGCGACTAGGATGAAGACTGGGCCTATGGGCCAAGGGTCTGCACTCGGGCTCAGGCTGGACTGGCGAGTCGCAAGTCGGAGGACCAATCTGGCGCGACTCAGATAAATACTGGCTAGTCGCAAGCCGGGAACCGATATGGCGCGATTAGGATAAAGACCGGGCCTGTGGGCTAAGGGTCTGCACTTGGGCTCAAGTTGGATTGGCGAGTCGCAAGTCGGAGAATCGATCTGGCGTGACTCGGTTAAAGACTGGTTAGTTGCTAGTCGGGAACCGATCTGGCGCGACCAAGATGAAGACTGGGCCTGTGAGCCGAGATTCTGCACTCGGGCTCAGGCTGGACTAGCGAGTCGCAAGTCGGAGGATAGATCTGGCGCGACTAAGATAAAGACTGGCTGGTCGCAAGTCGGGAACCGATCTAGCGTGACTAGGATGAAGACTGGGCCTGTGGGTCGAGGGTCTGCACTCGGGCTCAGGCTAGACTAGCAAGCCGCAAGTAGGAGGATCGATCTGGCGTGACTCGAATAAAGGCTGGCTAGTCGCAAGTTGGGAACCTATCTGGCGTGACCAGGATGAAGACTGGGCTTGTGGACCGAGGGTTTACACTTGGGCTCAAGCTGGACTGGCGAGTCGTAAGTCGGAGGACAGATTTGGCACGACTCGGATAAAAACTAGCTGGTCGCAAGTGGGGAATCGATCTGGCGCGACTAGGATGAAGACTGGGCCTGTGGGCCGAGGGTCTGTACTCGAGCTCAGGCTGGACTGGTGAGTCGCAAGTCAAAGGACCGATCTAGCGTGACTCGGATAAAGACTGGCTAGTCACAAGTCGGGAACTGATCTGGCGCGACCAGGATAAAGACTGGGCCTATTGGATGAGGGTCTGCACTCGGGCTCAGGCTAGACTGGCGGGTCGCAAGTCAGAGGACCGATCTGGCGCAACTCAGATAAAGACTGGCTGGTCACAAGTCGGGAACCGATCTGGCACGATTAGGATGAAGACTGGGCCTGTGGGCCGAAGGTCTGCACTCGGGCTTAGGCTAGACTAGCGAGTTACAAGTTGGAGGACCGATCTGGCGTGACTTGGATAAAGATTGGCTAGTCGCAAGTCAGAAACCAATATAGCGCGACTACGATGAAAACTAGGCTTGTGGGCCGAGGGTCTGCACTCGGGCTCGGGCTGGATTGGTGAGTCGCAAGTCGGAGGACCGATCTGGCGTGACTCGGATAAAGACTAGCTAGTCTAAGTCAAGAACCGATCTAGCGTGACTAGGATGAAGACTGGGCCTGTGGGGCGAGGGCTTGCACTTGGGCTTTGGCTGGATTGGCGAGTCGCAGGTCGGAGGACTAATCTGGTGCGACTTGGATAAGGACTAGCAAGTTGCAAGTCGGGAATTGATCTGGAGCGACTACGATGAAGACTAGGGGTGTCATTGGGCGACGCGCTGGGGTTTACCCAGGTGCCACCGCACCACGTGGCATACTTGGTGGAGCGGTGTAGGGCCTGCTAGGAAACTTCTTGTTACGAATGGCTCCTAGCGGGAGATTTCGGGTGATGAGGCACCTTTGGCGGGAGCTCCGAGACCGGCGAATATGGAGAATCCGAGGAGTTATGATAGGTTTTAAATGCTACGACCATCTCTCTCCTCGGGAAGCCCAATCATCGTCTCGCAATGGATTAGCCTGCTCTTTATAAGCTTCTTCCAGAACAGTTGCCATCACTTTTGCTTAGTCCTTCATCTTGCGCCCCGGCTACTTCTGTCGGAGAAACAACGGACGTGAATCGACTGAGGGGCATCTTGTCCTCTTCTCGAGCAGTTAGGGAGATGGCCGAGGAGTGGCTGATTGAGGCGGGACTGAGCCCAACTGCTGGGGGTATGGTTATTAGCTTGTTATGGATCATCCGCTCATCTTGAGCTAGGTAACCGACCAGGCTTTTGCTTACAGAGATGGTGGACCTCCAATCGGTGAAGAAGACGCCTCACGCCAAGGCTACAGCGCCATCGTCTCGGGGTGACGAGGGTTCTAGAGCTGGGGATGCCTCGCAGAAGGGCACACCAAAAAGGATGCTGAGGTCTCCGGAGGCAGGTTGCCCTCAAAAGAAGGCAAAAACTACGGTGCGGAAGACGTATGTGGGCTCGGCTGCTCACAAGAGTGCAGCCCCAGAGTCATCCGGGGCTGCTCCCCAAGGCAAGGGCTCGGGAAGCATGAGAGGAAAGGGGGTGACCGGATCGTCCGACAATGACCCCTCAAAGAGGGCACCGATGCGCCCGAAGTCGATGCGGGACCTGTGTCATGTCTGTTGAATCTCGTATTTTGATGATGAAACTACTTGATATATGTTTATGATTTAATCTACGTTTTGAGTGACGCAGGATGCTTTGATCAGAATGAGACAATTAAAGCAGGAAAATCATGTTGTGCCGGAGGAACATGTCAGAAGATTTGACGTCGGGCCGGTAGATCGGTCGACGTATCGATAGAAGGCTTCGGGCAGTGGACTCGGGCATCGGGCCAAGAAGAGCGGTTATTGTGCCAAGGATATCGGAGTTGCGGAGTCAACTAGCCGATTGGGCAATAGGCCGTAGGAGAGGACGATGCGCCGAAAAATCAGACGAAGCGTCGAGGGACCAATGACATGCCGGACAACTTGGTTAATTGCTTAGGATTAATTATCTCGATCGAAGTTTTGTTTTAATTGTGCAGGATTAACTATGATAACGATGAAGACATAAAGCAAAACAAAGTGTCGGAGTCAAGCGCGAAGGATTTGTTGCGAGTTCGAGAGTTCGACGGAAGTCCGAAGGTTCATCGGGAATGCTACCGGAACTAGCCGAGAATGAGTTGGGAGCTTGCCGAAGGGTTTTTCGGAAGCTCGCCGGAAGGTTCGTTGGGAGTTCGCGGAGTTCGCCGAGAAAGATCGGAGCTTGCCGAAGAAGCTCGTTGGAACTTGCTAAGAACAAATCGTGAAATCTAGGAGCTTGCCGGGAGTCCGCAGAATGGTTTCCGAGAGTTCATTGGAAGACCGTCGGAAGTTTGCCGGAAGCTCGCCAGAAGAAGTCTTGACTTGCAGACTTTGTAATAGCTTAGAAAATGTCTTTAAAATCATAGTTAGCACATTAATTAGGGTTAGGATTAGGTGTTAATCCTATAACCCAAGTAGGGGCCAATTAGGCCCAAGTTCGGACTGGTTTGGGCCAAGTTTGGAGCCAAACCAAGTGAGCTGAAATAATGAAAGAGGTGGCACCGCCCCAGCCAGGAGGTGGCACCGCCTGGGCTAAGCCTCCCAACGAGACTGGGCGGTGCAACCTCCCCAGCCAGGAGGTGGCACCGCCTGAGCTCAGTCTTCGAGCAAGACTGGGCGGTGCAACCTCCCTGACAGAGAGGTGGCACCGCCTGAGCTCGGTCTTCGAGCTCTGGCAGAGAGGTGCAACCGCCTCAATCAAGAGGTGGCACCACCTGGGCTCAGTCTTCGAGCTCTGCTAGGTGGTGCAACCTCTCCAGTCAGGAGGTACAACCGCCTGATCCCGAAATTCCGGGATTTGATCGTTTTGAGCTCCAAATTTGAACTGGGTTGGGGCCTATAAATACCCCACCCATTCAGCACTGAAAGCACAGAACACACACTCGAAATCTTGCTATCTTTCTGTGTTTCTTAGAGCTCAAAACTGCTAGTTCTCCTCTTTCTATTCTTCAAGTTTGAGTTGTAAAGAGAGGAGAGAAAACTTCTGTAAGGGTTGTCTCCTAAGCCCGTCAAAAGGAGTGAATCTGTAAGAGGGTAGTTGGCCTTCGCCTATTGAAGGAAGGCTTCTAGTTGACGTAGGTGACCTCGTCGGTGGAGGAAGCCAAAAGTGGAGTAGGTCAAGACTGACCGAACCACTCTAAATCTCTGGTTTGCTTTCATTTTGAGCACTTTATCATTACTGCAAACCTCCTACATAGCTACTGCTCTCTGCGCTTTTACGAACAAGTTTCTAAGTTATGTTCTTTACAAATCTGCATTCAGACGTAAATCGGTGTTTTCGTACGATCTCTACATTGCGGTTTACACTTACATTTTGATTCTATTTATAACTGTAAACTGTCTTCTGCGCTTTTACGAACGAGTTTCTTTGCAGTTTACGTTTACGTCTTGATTCTGTTTATAACTGCAAACTGATTTCTGCGAACGAGTTTCTTTGCAGTTTACGTTTACGTCTTGATTCTGTTTATAACTGCAAACTGATTTCTGCGAACAAGTTTCTTTGCAGTTTACGTTTACGTCTTGATTCTGTTTAGATGTAAAACTGTGTTTTAGACGTAAACTACTTTTAAACGTAAAACTACGTTTAGACGTAAACTACGTTTAGACGTAAAACTACGTTTAGACGTAAAACTGCATTTAGACGCAAACTGCGTTTAGACATAAAACTGTGTTTAGACGTAAAACTGCGTTTAGACGCAAACTGCACTGCGCTTAAACACAATCTGCGCTTAGACGCAAACTGCGCTTAGACGCAATATGAGTTTAGATGTAAACTGCGCTTAGACGCAAACTGCGCTTAAACGCAATCTGAGCTTAGACGCAAACTGCGCTTAGATGCAAACTGCGCTTAGACGCAATCTGCATTTAGACGCAAACTGCAAACTGCATAAATTGCGCTTAGACGCAAACTGTGTTTAGACATAAACTGCACTTAATCATAAGTAATCTTAGAATTGGCTTTTGCATCAAAATAGTTTTTATCGAACGAACGCAGCTTTCGTTTTTAATCGCTGAAAGATTTCTGCTGCACTAATTCACCCCCCCCCCCCCCCCCCCTCTTAGTGCTCTCGATCCTAACAATGTCCATTCTCAGGCCAAAGGCAAGCGGTACCAAGCCTTGAATATGGCCGATCTTCCTGCAGGGGAGCCAGGGACTCCCTACGCTACTCGGTGGGCGACTCTTACAGTCGACAGTCGAATCTGGGTTGATTATCTGGTTGCCCAGGAGTTCATCCAGGGGGCGCTTCACCTGGCCATGGCCAAGGAGCTTTAATGCTCCTCCTCGGAGGCGCTGGCGGATCGGGCGGCCAAGTCATTTGTCTAGGTAGGTGGTGGTGCTCTTTTCTCGTTCGATTCTTCCTTCTTTGCGTGGGTCTTAATGTCGATCTTTATGCAGGGTCAGCACTACACCATGGCGTTGATCGACCGGGTCCTTAACCCCAGGCCGGTGATCGAACGTTAGTCGGATGTCTATGTCACTCTTCGTCTAGAGAACCTGGAGTTGAGGAGCGGATATGGCCCAGAGGCTGTGGCTGTAGCCGAACAACGCGCCTCGGCTCTGGACGAAGAGGTGAATCACTTGAACGCCGAGCTAGCGGAAAGTCGGTCCTGCATCCAGACGCTGGATGATGAGTTGCTGACCCTCTCCCACGACGTTGAGTTCGCCAGGTCTTGGGCTTGGGCCGTCGAAGAGGTCTTGAAGGGGGAGTGGCTGGTGCTGCCCGAGAAGATCAAGGGGGCGATTGCTGAGTACAAGTCATTTGCTAGGTTCAAGCGTAGCCTGGTGAGGTCGAGGCGGGTGACATATGAGTTCAGGTACCGGGTTTCTTATGCTCGTTTTCGAGCCAGGTACTTGGACCTGGAACTGGAGTCAGACCTGTTTGCCGACTAGCTAGAGGATCAGAACGTCGACATACCGGCGAGCATCCCCTTTGATGACGGGTCCGAGACTCCTCCGAACTAAAAGCTGTATTTTTTTTTCTTTTGCTTTGGTCGGGTTGTATTTTGAAACTGTATCGCCCGACCACAATGTGTATTTCTTTTCATCAATAAAAAGCTATTGCTTTGGAATCCTGACTTTTTGTCTTTCCCGATTGTTGATGTGCATGCTTCTTTTGACCAATAAAACATGTCTTTACGGCACCTTGGTCTTTGGTCTTCACGGATAGAACTTCTTTAAATTCGTCGCATTCCACGTCCTTAGCAGAGGGTTTCCTTCCATAGTCTCGAGTCGGTAGGTCCCTTCTTGGACCACGTTGTAGACCCGATAGGGGCCTTCCCAGTTCGGCATGAGTTTTCCCCTCACTTAGGTCAGGTCACTCACCTCTGCCTTCCGAAGGACGAGGTCCCTGACCCTGATTGGTCATGGATGAACTTTGTGATTGTATATCCGATCCGTAGCCCTTTTGTATGCCAAGGAACGTAGGTGTGCCTTCGCTCTTCTTTCTTTAAGGAGATCTAGGTTTGCTCGTAGGCCCTCGTCGAAGTCTTCTCGTTTGTAGTTGGTGGTGCGCAAGGTCGGGAACACCATCTCAGGTGGGAGGACTGCTTCGGTCCCGAACGCCAAGCTAAACGGAGACTCTCCCGAGGTGGTTTTGGGAGTCATTCACATTGCCCATAGAACACTAGGAAGCTCATCCACCCAGGCTCTGTGCATGCCTGAGACCCTCTTCTTGAGGCCCTCCAGAATTGCCAGATTCATTACTTCGGTATGGCCGTTAGTTTGGGGGTGTGCAACCGAGCTGAACTTCAATTGTATCCCATACGATTGGCAATAGGCCTTGAACTTAGCATTGTTGAATTGAGCTCCGTTGTCGATGACGATAGCCCTCGGGATCCTAAATCGGGTAATAATGTTCTTCCATGTGAAGCTTTGAACTTGTTTCTCGGTGATGGAGGCTAAGGGTTCAGCTTTAATCCACTTTGTGAAGTAGTCGACTCCCATTATAAGGAAGCGTCGTTGTCCCGAAGCTAGAGGAAAAGGTCCGAGAAGATCAAGTCCCCATTGGGCGAAGGGCCAAGCTGCCTCCATTGGGGTAAGAGGAACTACAGATTGATGTTGTAGTCGGGCGTGCCTTTGACACTGTTGGCACCGTTGCACATATGATATGGCATCTTGGCACATGGTCGACCAATAGTACCCCTATCTAAGAGTCTTGAAGGTCAAGGTTCGTCCCCCGATATGCTCCCTACAAATCCCCTCGTGGAGTTCGATGAGGACTGCTTCAGCTTCTGATGGCGCGAGGCAGTGCAAGAGAGGTTGAGAGAAAGCCTAGCGATACAGCTTTCCACCGACCACGCAGTACTAGGCTTGGGTTCGCCTCAGTTATCTTGTGACCGTCGGGTCATTGGGCTTCGTCCCGTCCTTCTTGAAGCGGAGGATCTCTTCCATCCAGTTTGGCGAGTCCTCTATTTCGACGACTTTGTGAGTTGGTATTGTCGGCGTCATTACGGATTCAGTTGCCGGGGTTGTCGCCAAGCTATGAGCAGTGGCCAATCTGGCCAACGCATCGGCCTGCGTGTTCTGCACCCGAGGTACTCTAGTGACCGAGAGGCGGTTGAAGCGATGGGCGAGCCATTTCGCTTCTGTCAGGTATAACGTCATTGTTGGGTCCCGAGCTTCGTAGATTCCGTTGACGTGTCCCATCACTAGTTGGGAGTCGTTGAAGACTTTGAGGTTGCTCACATACATCTCCAGAACGAGGCGCAGGCCATGAAGTAGTGCCTCATATTCGGCCTCATTGTTGGTGGCCCGGAATTGTAATCAGAGCGGTCTCTCGTAGGTTTCTCCGGACGGGCCCTTGAGGATAAATCCGACCCCAGCTGCTTCGGCAGTGGCTGAGCCATCCACATGCAGGGTCCACATGCTCTCGTTGTTCTCCTGCCCAATAGCATGATCTTCAGGAGTTAACTCGAAGATGAAGTCAGGCAGTACCCGAGCTTTGATAGCGGTTTTGGGGGAGTATTGGATGTCGAATTTGCCAAGCTCGACCAACCACCCTAGCATTCGACCCGACGCATCGAATTTGGAAAGGATTACCACACTTTGATTATGTGAGCTTGGAAATATGGTCACAGCTTTTGGGCCTGCTTCATCAGTGTGAGGGTCAGCTTCTCGATCGGGGAATACCGCACCTCGGGCCCGACGAGGATGTGGCTTACATAATAGACAGGTTGTTGTATTGGTGGCGTTTCTTGAACTAAAATCGAGCTGACCGCTTGTGCCGAGGCCGCAAGGTAGAGACCAAGGGTTTCACCTAGTTCAGGTGAGGCGAGTCAGGGCAAGCGAGCAAGGCACGCCTTTAACTTTTTCAATGCTTTCTCGCATTCTGGGATCCATGGGAAGTTGTTGGCTTGCCGCAGAGCCCGGAAGAAGGAGAGGCACTTGTCGCTTGATTGTGACACGAACCTGCTGAGTGTCGCCAACTTCCCAACGAGGCACTACACCTCCTTGATCGAGCCGGGGGGGGTGGTGGTGGGTGCATCTCGGTTATGGCCTGAACCTTTTCCGAGTTGGCATCTATCCCTCTCTGGTGGATGACGAAATCGAGGAATTTCCCCGAACTGACCCCGAAGACGCACTTCGTGGGATTCAGGCGCATGTTAAACTGCTTGAGCATTTGGAATGTCTTCGCCAGGTCAGCCAGGTGTGTGCTTGCAGTCTTGCTCTTCACGATCATGTCGTCCACATATACTTCCATGTTCCTCCCGAGCTAGTGCTTGAACAGCTTGTCGACCATTCTTTGGTAAGTCGCCCCAGCGTTCTTTAAGCCGAAAGGTATTACTTCGTAGCAATACACTCCTTTGCTAGTGATGAAGGTAGTGTTCTCTTGATCTTGAGGAGCCATCCGGATTTAGTTGTATCCCGAGAATGCATCCATAAACATGAGGAGTTCATAGCCTGCGGTGGCATCGACCAGTTGGTCTATCCTAGGAAGTGGATAGCAGTCTTTGGGGCATGCTCGTTTAAGATTGGTAGTCAACACACATCCTCTAGCTTCCATTGGGTTTCTTAACGAGGACTACATTCGACAGCCATAGAGGGTATCTCACCTCAGTAATAAATTCTGCCTCTTTAAGGCGATCGACCTCATCGCCGATCGCCTCATACCGGTCAAGAGTGAACTTCCTTGGCCTCTACTTCACCGGCCTAGCCTCAGGGTCGATGTTGAGCTGGTGCTGGGTCACCCCTAAGTTGACCCCGGGCATCTCCTTGGGGGACCATGCAAACACATCGACATTTTCCCTCAGGAAATCGATGAGCTGGAGTTGATTTGCTTTGGGGAGCATCGTCCCAATTTTCATGGTTAAATCAGGCCGGATCCTTTTCAGGGGTATCTCGGTGAGTTGCTCGAGGGGTTCCAACTGCATCGGTGCCACGGGTCCTTCGCGAGGATCCAGGACTTGACGGTTATGTGACTTCTCTAGGAGAGTAACCGCTATAAGATAGCATCGCCCTGACTCTCCCGGATCGCTTCGGGATTCCCTGATCCCTGCCGAAGTTGGAAACTTGATGGCTTGGTGGTAGATGGATACCACCGCTTTCAACTTATTGAGCATCGATCGGCCGAGGATGAATTGTAGGCCGAAGGTAGGTTGACTACCATGAAGGTAGTCATTATCGTCTTGGCCCGCGGCTCTTCTCCGATGGTGATAGCGAGGATGGTGGTCCCGAGCGGGGAGATAGAATCCCCCGTGAACCCAGTGAGAGCTGACGTCATGGGGGTGAGGTCCTCCTTGGTCAAGCCGAGCTTCTTGAAGGCATCGAGGTATAACACGTCGATAGAGCTCCCGGTGTAGACCATTACTCTTTTGACCCGAGCGTTGGTGATCCGAATGCAGATCACCAAAGCATCATCGTGATAGGAGCGCTCGACCCTTTCGGCTCCGAAAGTGATTTTAGGCTCGAGCTTGGATCGAGGACATTTCTCGACAGCGCTCCAGGCGTAGGCTTTCCTCGTCGTGGAGCTATTGCTGTCGGCTACCGGTCTTCTGGAGATGACATCGATCTGTCTTTCGACGGGTCTCCTAGGGCACGGAGTTGCTTCCCGGGGTTCCTTAAGATAGCGCTTGAGGTGACCTCTTCAGATCAGGTCCTCGATTTGATTCTGGAGGTCACATCAGTCTTCTGTGTCATGGCTGTAGTCTCGGTGGAACCTATAATATTTGGACCAGTCTTTGTGAGTAGCTTTCATGGGGTTGGGCTATCGTAAGAGGCCCTTCTCCATGATTTGGAGGAAGATCTCGATACGAGATGTGTTTAGAGGGAGAGGCAGGGGCCTTGGGAGCAGCAGCTCTTATCGGTCGGGCCTCTAGTGAGGTTGCACCGGGGCTGCTGAGGTCGTTCCTTGGGATTATTCCGCCATTGGCCTCTTTCCGTCCATGCACTTTCCCGCCACTAGAGCTTCGGCGGTGATGTACTGGTTGGCGTGCTGGAGCATCTCGGGGATGGTTGATGGCGACTTCTTGATCAACGACCAGAAGAACCTTGAAGGCTTTAAACCCATCAGAAACGCCTGCATGATTAAAGAGGGATGAGCGTCCAAGAATCCCCCGATTTCAGTGGCAAAACGTGCCATAAACTGAGAGAGCGACTCGACTTCGCACTGGGACAATGCGAGCAAGGTGGCCATGGAGGTCCTGGGTCACACGCTGGCGAGGAAATTCTACTCGAACTCCCTTGCGAGCTGGTCGAAAGATGAGACCGAGGATGGGCGTAGCCGGCTGAACCACGCTTGCGTTGGTCCCCTAAAAGTGGTCGGGAATGCCTAACACATCAGGGCATCGGAGGTGCCATAGAGGGTCATTTGAGCCCGGAACGCGACGACGTGCTCTGTGGGATCAGAGCCTCCATCGTATGTCTCCAATGCCGGCAGCCTGAAGTTGAGGGGTACAGGCTTGTCCTATATTTCCCGAGTAAAGGGGGATCCGCCCGAGCTGCCTTCGCCCGACTCGCTCCACGACTCCTAGAACTCACGATGGAACTCATCTAGGTGTTGGTTGACCTAGGACAGCTGGATCCTGAACGAGTCATCCACCGAGTCGGACGATATGGTGTCAGGCTCGGAGTGGGGCGGAGTGATTCGACAAGGTGCGGGTATGCTCTGCTCGGGCAAACCTCTTGGGTCCATTGTCTGCTCTCGGGCTTCTCCCGTCCCGACCGGCTCCCTGCTCGGCCTTTACCGTGTCGGGTCAGTCGGGGGAGCCGTTAGCTGCACAATCTGGGGAATGAGTGGGGACGATCATCTGCATCATCCCCGCCATTGCCTGTATTTGCTTGGTCAGCCTGAGGAACGCCTCGGGCGACACGACCGAGGGTCCCATTGTAAGTCTGGGGGGTGACAACCCCAGGTCATTAAACAGGTGCCAGTAGCGATCTGGCGTCAAGGCCGGGATCCCCCCGTCTCTGAGGACGGGGAGGGGCTGATCTCTTGGCCCAACAGAGGGGTGAACGACCGGTGGTTCTCCTTCGGGGAGAGCTCCTGCGGGATGCTCCTACGACATGGCCCTCCTTCTAGTGCCAAAAATGTTGGTGAACTGATGTGCCGTGGTTAGTGAGTCAGCACGGCCTGGTCCACGGGTCGATGTCTGGAGTCTTCGATCAAATGAGCTGGTCGCCGAGGTCGGTCGAGCCCTTGCGATGGGGTGTCGACGCGGGGTGTTGATCAGCATCTCTTAGTCCGGACACCGGTTAGTGGCTCGCCGTATGGACGTTGATCGATGACTCCAAGGTCGGAACGCTCGTGGCTCGAGGGTGGTCACTTTCCTACAAAAAATGGCCTTCGTCGGGTGATTACCGACTATGGCCCCTCCAATGAGCAAGTCAGTCATGGGTTGATTTGTTCTTTTTTTACCTCCTTCCGGGCCAGATGCCGACTCGGGGTTTTTATACTATTGTACAAGGGTCGATCATACATGGGTTTGGCATGGTGACCGATCCTCATAGGTGAGATGGTACCTTCGTGCGGCCACCGTCCCGGGGCGCACGGAATGGCGTCATGCGACGCTGTCTTGGACTTTCCGGGATGCGACGTATCAAGCAACGCCTTAGTACGGATTATGGCTCAGCACATGGGATTGCTCCTCTTGCTAACATGGCTGTAGTGTGACATATTATCGATCACGACAAGGTCTAGACCCAAAATATATCTTATCAAGTACTAAGATGAGGCTGGTTGTTCTAGCGAGGTAATTATACACATGTATGATAGCAGAGCTCTTAGCCTTATATATTACTACAAAAATATCCTATATTATAACAAGCAAAGAGATTACATGTTTTAGATTTATCTCAATATGATTGTTAAGAAACTATTATCTACTTGTCCACTCTGAGTATGTTATATATATATATATATTTATATATTTATATATATAACCTAAGATCTATCATTTGTATAATATTATACTAACAATCCAGATGTGTCAACATAGACTAGTCATATCCACCCAATGATCATTGGCCTCAGTCATGGGACACCTTCAAAGCAAAAAATAAAAAACCTGGCAGATAGAAACAATAGCTACACAGCCACTTTAGACTTCCTTACCAAGTAAAACAATGGCTGCAAGGCCGGCCGAAGAATTATATACTACAACGCTATTATTGCGTCAAGACCGTGTCCTCCTCCTCACTGCTATATCTCTTCACTGAAGACCAAGCTCCGGAGTAGCTGTATATTGTCTTGTCCCTTCTCTTACACACACACAACATCATCCTCTTCTCGCATAGATCAACCCTCCTCGCTCTCGTTTGCCTTTGTACTCACCGTTGCTAGGTCAAGGCAGAAGAAGTCGTTCGGTCATGGAAGGTGGCGAGAAGAAGCAAACGGAGCCATCGAACGACGCGATGGATTCGTCGGAACCAGTGAAGGAGAACCCTGGCGCCGGCCGGTTCTACGATTGCACGTTCTGCAGGAGAGGTTTCACCACAGCGCAAGCGTTGGGCGGCCATATGAACATCCACCGAAAGGATAGAGCCAGGACGAGAGTCTCCGGCAAGAAAGACGGTGAAGGATCAGGTAGTGGCGGCGCTTCTTATGACCCCGTCGTGGACCACCAACGCTCTTATCCTCCGGTGCCTCGTCCTGTGTGCTTCGTGTCATCGAGTTCTTCGGGTCGAGAAGTAGCATCACCACTTGGTGCCGACAGGAGTTTGCAGACCAGGCCGAGCGAACCAACTCGTTCTAGTGGCGAGGGGGGATTGCTCCCACAGATGCATGAAAGGACGGTAAAGAATAGAGGAGAGGAGAACGAGGAGGAAGATGATGAGATGGAAGAAGTGGATTTGGAACTTCGACTCGGCCATGACCCATGACTCACACTCGCTGCTTCACCACTCGGTTAGTCTATTCTACTCTCCACGGCGTAATAGTTGCTATTCGATTAATTCTACGTTTATTTCTTGGAGAAGAATATGTGTGATGATAAGAACCGAAGGGCTAACATATGCTTGAGTTCCGAGCATGTATTTAGGGTTTGGTGGATCATATATTTCCTAGAACAACTTGAATGCAATTTTGTCTCCCAAGGCTGTGTGTGTATTCCATACATTTTATGAGTGGAAGAAGAACGAACTATATTTTTCATGTTCTACTTGTCATAAAACAACTTAAATGATTCCACTATTTTCTTAGGCAGACTCGAATTTCATCATCTTTTTCTTGTTCATGTTCATGATTCATCACGTTATGTAGAGTCTCTTATGTTGATGATCATTTAATTACGTTTCTCATCTCCCACTCGCATAGCTTACTTACATTGTAGGAAAGGAATGATTATGGATGGAGGAGATTGGGTAGCATATTAAGAGTGATGATTAGTTCTACATGGTTAGGAAGTTAGGTGAATTATGTGTATTGGTATCAGCCAATGGCTTGATTGTATTCAACTTGCCTTCACTATGAATCAGATATTTGGACACCACCTTCGGAGGCATTTAGCATATTATCTTACATTTTCATGTCGAAACCTCCGTCATTGGTCAGATCTTTGTGAGAATGTTCTAAGTCCGCAACATCGATCCTTTCTATGCCCACAAACTATTGGGTTGAAGAAGATGAAGATAGCTACACAGTCAACTATTAGATTCTCCGAATCTATCTGTAGAACTTGCGGCGAAAATATTTCACACTTACGGTCTAAAGAAATGGACATAATAACATCAACCAGTAAAGTTATATCGAGTTCAGACTTATTTATGATGAATAGAATCAAGAACATGAAGCTTTGATCACAATGTAGTTTCAGAAGAAAACCCCTCTTTATTTCTATTAGTTTCTCTGGTGGTTTCTTTCTCGGGGACTTTTAGCACAGTGATGTATGTAGCAACTTAAATTGGCAATAAAAGCCCTTTCAAAAGTGTTGTAAATATATATAAATATATATATATATATATATATATATATATATATATATATATATATATATACATATATATATATGAGAGTCAAATAATTGGTCAAAGTAATCAGAGGTTTTTTAGATTTAAAATTGATTAATAATCGTGATTAATAGTATTTAACTTGAGATAATTGGACCGATGTCAGTGGAAATGATATATGACAAAGATTTAAGTACTTAGAGGGATATATACATGCAAAATTATAGTTTTCGCAAAGTTCAAAAACTTGAAGGGATACATATGGGCTTGAGACTGTTCCGATAGTTCAAGCACCCAATGGGCCTTTGAGCCTTATCAATCCACAGCCCAACATTAATGCTTTAACATTAATTGTCTGTGAAAATAAAATGAATAAACTATATATATATATATATATATATATATATATATATATATATGTCACATTGGTGCCAATTCAATAGTCTCGTTCTCGAAATCCTTTTTATATCGGAGGAGATCCCATTAAACACATACTCTATGATCCATTTTTTCTGTATTTTTTCAGGAAATAGCAAAAAAAATCACATATTAAGAAAGAAGTCTCGTACACTCATCTCTTGTTTGTTTCTGCATTCAAAATCACAAAAAATATCGATTTTTCGATGATTTCTATTTGCCGACATAATTGAAAGCATCGTAAGATAAAAATCATTAATACCATAATCTCTTTTCTCTCTCTCTCCGTTCAAAGAAACGAGCATAAATCTCTTGCGTCAAATTTTAACATACTTACCATTTCGATATAACATTTTGTATTGCTATAATTTTCTATCAACTACGTTATGGCTAATTACATATTATCCATATAATTAGTTATTTTTAGTATTTTAGTCTTTATATTTTTAAAGTTATATTGAGATCTCTAGTAAAATATTTAATCTCATTGTTTCAGTAAAATCCTAATTTTTAACCTTTTGAAATTATCTTTTTAACCATGTATAAGGATCTCAATAATTACGTTCATAAGTATGGAGATCCTAATATAACTTTTAAATGTATAGAGTCTGAGATGCTAAATGTAACTAATTAGAAAGGATAATCTATAATTAGTCATGTATGTTGTTCAAACCCATAGTTGATTATGATGATCAATATTATGTTCCTTTTCTTGATAAAAATAAAAGTGAAGAAGGGCATATGACAACACTTATTTCACCATATCGAGGCTTCGTATTAATTTTAGCATTTACATAATCAGTCACTATATCATTTAAAAAATGAATAATGCTTATGCATAAAAAGCATTAAAATGAGATGAGGGAGCACTAAAAAAATTACATAAAGAGTAAACAAATGACTGAGGATTTTATTTTTATTCAGGAGATTTAAAAATCATAGTCCAACACAAAGTTCTCGTTTGTCTTATATAGTTAATTAACGGTCCCATATAGGAATCTACTTTCGTTGGATGCATCTTCTTGAAACATAAATTGATTTTAATTTGAAGCTAAAGATATGATCTTTTATTTCGATACTTACTCTTAATCTAATATCACAGACAGGTTCTAAATCAACACTCAAATGCATCTACAGATCACTTCATCCTTGTCTTTAGCTGTATGTGTTAGGTTGATGCATGACATGCACTTTGGAGTTCCTCCAAAGAGGAATCCAAACAACTCCTGCATGACCCGCACTTTGGAGCTCTTCCTATTACCTTGGGTTTAACATAGGGTTAGTTCTTCCGTAAACAAGCCATCGATAACACGATTCGAGATTAATTATAAGATCATTGAGTTATTTTCACTTAAACACAAATATTCTTGAATTTCCAATCACATAAGCTATGAATAATATATATATATATATCTATTCTCTTATATTCTTTAAGAACTTTCTAAAAGCTCAGAAATACCGAAAGTATTCATTACATCTTATTTTTCTTTCATATAAAATGAGCCCTTATTTTTATATTTGACATGTTTGAGCAAACTAAACTAATGGAAGCTTTTCCAAAACAAAAAAAAGAACTACTAAAATCGTCGAGTAGCAGCTCTTAGAAACTTGCATCAGTATAATTGTTTGTAGGTTTGGGAACACAAACAACAAATGAGGAGTCAATGGTCACTACATCTGCTACTTAATTACTACTGCATGGAGATTCCACAGCGGCATCGTCATAAGACCGCGACAGATGGGAGCATGAGACTGTTTCCGCCTTGCTTTCTTTGTAATCTTACAGTACTCCTTTACCGAAAGCAATTGATGACTCAACGACTGGTTTGTCCGCTTCAATCTGGTCATTTCTGGATCAACTCCTTGCACCAGGCGACGTGGGTCATCCGCCTGACTTGGTCCTACAGGATCTCGAGGCAACGCCATGTGACATTTGTGTCGAGAAGTCAAGCAGTGCGCATCGAACCTTCCCCATCCGAGAACTGTTCTCTAGTCTATCCAGGATCAGTCCTTGAAAGAGAGAGAGAGAGTGTGTGACATGATATCCACCGGCAAGCGTTTCTTTTGCTTGCTAAGTTCTCCTTTGCGCTTCTTTTCTTTGCTTTTACTATTACTATGTTTGCATGCAAATAGTAAGTGAGAAGAAGAATGTACTAATAAACTCATCGAGTTCAATTATTTCAACAGCCTATATCGAAACCTACCCTTGTTTTGTCAATAAGAATCTATCCAAACATGTATAGTTGATTGTAGTATTTGAGACTTCGTTGCTAATTATATTATCTTCCATCAATGATTTTGCTTTTAACTCGTATGATTAGGACCATATAATCGTAATATACTGCGCAGTTTCACCTCTGGCTCAGAGAGACATGATTGGGTTGACATCAACATAAAACAGATCGATAGCTGTGATTTGAGCATGGATTCTTCGAAGTATTATGCAAAACAATGCATCAAAAGAATAAGGTGGACAAAGTATTATGACAACAGATAACCAATAGAAAAATGAAAGGATAAGGCAATGAATGGTTTTAAGGCGCACTTAATTCTTAATGGAAGTGTCAACTCCTTCAATGGTTACAACCAAACACTCGAGTGTATTTGAAAGTAGCTCATACTAATCGAAGCAGGATTTCTTCATCAAACATATTATGCAGTTGGTGGTGATTAATATTGCAAAGATAGAACTACATTATCTTAGTTGTTGGAGACAATACAACTAAAACCATCATATCAGATTACAGTCATGCTATACAGATGTAGTGATAAATTTGATAATGATGATATAATTATCTTAATTGTTGGAAATGATACAAAATTAAAGCATAATAATGTGAAGGAAATGTGTGCTTGAGAAAATAAATGTTGGAATATGCAACTTGAATCTAGAGAAATTAATTATATATGATTTCTTCCTAATTCTGCCACAATAATCAGATCCTAGAACAACAATGTCCTTTGAGACTTTCCTTACTGATCAGCTTAATTTCTATTTCCTTTCCCCACAGTTCAGATGTCTCCATTATGTATGCCTTGTGTTGATCCACATTGTACTCACATCTTGGTGTCTGGATAGGAAGAAGGGATCCAAACAACATAGTCCTATCAGATTGAGAGGCAATGTGATATGTGGAACTGAGCATCATCATCATTACTGCAACATGTAATGCAGTCGAAGCTATAATAATTAGCCTTGTTAATTTAAATAAAAGTGATTCAAGAAATTAAGCCTAACTTATAGTAATCATCAACGATATAAGGCGATAAATTTTGTGATTAGGCCTCAAGAATGCATTGAAGTTCTGAACATTTGCTCAAGAAATGTTTTAGAAACCCTATGACTTTGACTTTGACATGAAGAAAATAAATTTGATGAACCATTTTATGTTGTTATTTTTTTTATGGAATTTACCAACAAAAACCTTTAAAATATTAGGAGTGAAAGCAGAATTTTATAGAAGAAGAAAGAAAGTATTGACCCCTAATATTGGAGGTGTCTACTAAATGAACTTTCTAAAAGGAGTAAATTAACATGAACAAATCCTGAATAGTGTTTGTGTTTGTTGCTTTTAGAAGTACAGAAAACGTAAACAATGTCAAACTAAACCTTGTGATGTCTACAGCAAGTAGATGTGATAAGGAAAGGCATATGGTCAAACATCATGTTACGATACACAGTGGAGAAGGTCTATCGATTATCACATCTGAATCAAGCCTCCTTGGATGGGTTCCAAGTTCCATGAACTTTAATGAAGCTCTTCACTGTTTTATAGGGTCCACAATTCATGTCAAGACAAAGCTCACATTAATGGCTTCCATAAATTAACCCTCAGAGGAAGCAACACTTTGAAATCACGACAACATCAACGTGTTTCTGAGTTTGACTAGTTCGTCACGGTGCAAAGACAATGAGATGATAGGACGACTACAACTACACACTGAATGCTACTGCATCAAATGAAGCCGAAACAATTGAGAGGGCTCAACCTGTTGTGCTCCTTCTGCGAAGCTTCTGTGCTGTTAGAATGGCGCCCGCGCATGAGCCCATCCGAAGGCCTCGTGTCCCAGTTGCCCGACGACCTCGTCGTGTGCCATATGTGGCGGCAAGTTGTAGATGGGAAGCGCCGAGGGATCGGGCAGTCCGCCTGGTCCTGAGGCTCCGGGCATTAGCGGCGCCAGTCCACCAGGGAGGTGCTCCGGGATGCCGCCACCACCGCCCGGGATTTCGTCTCCTTCCTCGAGTGGCAGCCTCTCGTAGGTAGCGTTGGCAAACGTGGATGCTATGACCATCACCGGCCCCGAGGCGATCAGGGACCCCACGACGCTGCCGCCCACCACCTGACCCTGCCCTCCGGCCAGGTAAACCGTCAGCCCGGTGGTCCCCGGCGGGGAAGGGCCCGGGAGGAAGGTGCCGGTGAGCGACAGGATCTCGAACCGGCCGTGGAGGGCGACGACGGCGCCCGGCGCAGAAGGCTGGCGGAGGGCGACGTTGGCTACCGTGCCGGCGCAGCTGAGCACGCAGACGCCGCGCTGCCTGCGGCGCGCGAACTGCGCGATGGATTCCGCGATGTCGGAGCCGCCCGCGACCTCCATGACGTGGCTGCGGAGGGCGTTAGGGCTGTCGCGGGTGACGAACACAGGCGGCTTGGGCTTGTTCTTGGATCCCGGAGGGCGGCCGCGGGGGCGGCGGGTGCTGACGACGATTGCTCCCTCCCTCGGCTCGCGGTCGTTATCGTTGTCCTCGTCGTTGCCTCCTCCGCCAGTGCCGGCGGCATCGGGTTCTTTCAATTCCATCTCCTGGTTGTGATTCTCGTGATCGGAGGGTCCGACCTCCCCTCCTGGAAGGCCCAGCTGCCCTTCCCACCACCGGTTAGCCGCCAGCTTGTCAGTCTCTTCCCTTGTCTGCTCGCTTCTTCTCCTGCAGAGCTTTGTCGAGCCTTTTCCTTCGCTTGTAATAACTGCTACGGGCTCCCAATAGATCTTACATCAATCTAAACATGCGTGGTTGACCGAGACAGAAAAAGATACACGAGCGACATGAAGGATTAAGATCTGAACACGCTCAAATATCCATGTTCTCTTCCGGGTACAGAATAGAGAAGGTAGACAGTACATGCTTTAAGTGGGGAAGCAGGAAGGAAAGAGGGGGATAGAATACAACCACATCATGGAGAGATAAGAGCTGAGAAATGCGCTTTTACTTAGCTCTTTTTTCTCTTGGGAGGGAAGCTATTAATATAATCTTGTCCTTAGCTCTTTTTTTTCTTGGGAGGAAAGCTATTAATATAATATTGTTCATAGTCTTTGTTCAAACCAAGGAATGCAAGTGGGCATGCCCTAAGACCAGAAGAAAGACTTGGTGTGGGGAGAGCACAAGATAAGTTTTGTTTCTGTGCTCAATATTTTATGGTGAGGGCACTGATTGGTCTGATGTTGCTGTTGTGGGGTTGGTGATGAATGGTTAGGTGATGCTTGGGAGTAGCTATTGAGGGAGAACTGCATGGGATGAGAGAGAGAGAGAGAGAGAGGTTTTGTTTCTGTGTTTAATACTATAAGGTGGAAGCAGTGATTAGTTTGCCGTTGGTGTTGAGGGGTTGGTGCTTCAATGGTTGGTAATGCTTTGGAATTGTTATTTAGTGAGTGAGAAAGAGAGAAAGAAAGAGTTGGAAATTAGGGTTGCCTTTGCTGTAGGACAGTATGACACACAGAGGGCAGGTGGGGAGCACACACCAGAGAGAGAGAGAGAGAGAGAGAGAGAGAGTTCTTTCCTAATATATTCCTATGCTGCTTCTAACCAAGCACAGAACACCTTTTTGGCTCCCCTAAGCAGGAACAACCTTAATCAAACTGCATCAAAATAATTCTATATCAGTCTCATAATTTCTCTTCTTAGGTTAACTCCCTTTGCATGGTTTTTTTCTATTACACACATCCACAGCACTGCTGGACTTGTAGTTTAGACAATTCAAATGTGAACTTGAGATCAGTCTCCTTTTCACTTTGGTTTTGACATCTAACCAGAAACGAATGAAACTTTCACTTCCAACAAATCAGATAGCCTTCCTGAAGCTGGAAATAAATACAAACTATGACAGACATTGATGCTACATCTGTAATTGACCCCATTGATTTAATGATGGTCAAAGTAGCTCATTCTCTGAAAATATAGATGGAGAGATCCCTTGACCACACAAATCCTTCCTTGTATCATCCATCACCTTTCTCTGTTATATATAGTAACCTTCTCACTCAACACTCATCTTCTTCCAAACCTTGACATCCTTTTAAAAGCACTGAGATCACTACACAAAGATCTTCAAATATCCACTTTATGCTTCAGTCATCATTGAATTCCATTTATTCACATCTACTAATGTTTGAGTTAGAATGATGTCTATCAAACTCCTCCAAAACTAGCATGTGCTGACCTTTATGAATCATGCAAAGAAATCCCAGTAATGTCATAGAAAGAAGAGAGAAAAAGGAGTATGTCATATAACCAACCCTACATGATGAAGTCCCTGTTATCATGGTTTCATACTTCAGACTATTGACCTGACAACTGAGCCCTACACATGAACCATTAGAATATGACCATTACCACCAACTTGCCAACTATACCTGTATTAATTAAACCAAAAGTCTGCCCTACAGCTACAGCAGCCTACAAGCAATTCCAGTCATTAGTGTCCAATAACATAGAAGATGAGTGGCTTTGAACTGCAAACCAAAATTTCACTTATGAATGGATCTTATGACTTACCAACTCTGGAGAAGATTAAGCTTCCTCAACAAACCACATAATCTATGGCATGAAACCAAGCAAAGGCTTTCATGAAAAATCAAATTTGAGATTCTTAAAATGGTGGTCCTTAGTGCAGAATTCAAGTTCGACACCTCCCCTAACCAATGAGATTCTCTCGTGCTATGTTGTTCGATTCACAGTCGCACTGTTCCAGAAATAAAATAGTCAGAACCCTAGTTTTCTAGTATGTATACGAGTGGCACGGCTTTCATGAAATGGATAACCTAAGCTTTGTCAAACTTGATTGATGGTTGGTCGCGCGTGAGCTTCCAAAACCAAACAAAACCAAAAGAAAAGTCAGGTAAGCAGCACACGCAGGGGGTGAATGTGAGCCAAAAGATGATCTAAAGAAAAAGTGATTGGGAGGGGGATTCAAATCCTTGTTTTAGATGCATCTTTTCCACATGGAGAAACACCAATCCTCGACCCGAAGACCGGATCAAAGATTCAGATCTATGGCAGATAAGTCAAATGAGAGGAGGGAGGGAGGTGAAGGAGAAGTGAAAGGGTCTGTCTTGTTCAAGCAACAGTTTGCCAATCCACTATAGGGTTGGATGCCATGGTCACAACTCCAACATTCATATTCAAATAATCCCACCGAAAATAATATCTATATATTTTTATATCTAAAATAATATCTATATATTTTTATATCTAAAATAATATCTGATGGTAGCATATCAAACCCACTTACTAAAGGTTAAAAGGTTCGAGTCGCATCCAAAGATATTTTATGATCAAAAGATCAAAACCTGTCTTCATCAATTACCCTTTGCAGAAAGAAAGAAAAAAATTAATTTATATTCTTTTGCAATTGTTCTCCCAATTTCATCCTATTTGAGTTTATAAAAGATTAGGAGATTAAAATCACATCCAACAAATCTGGAATGGAGGAAAGAAATCGACTAGCTTAACTTGTCAAAACTGCTATCAAACTGCTTGATAACAAGCTCACCCCTCCTTGGTGTTTTGCAAGTGTAATAATACCACAGATCCAGTCCAGAGTAAATGACTCAAAAAATAGTTGTAACAAGCATCTAAATGATTTTTTGCAAATTCTTCACTGCCAAATAACTGCAAAACTACTTACCAACTTTGCAAGTCAAAACTTTAACTGAGAATACAAAAATTCTGTGAATAATCGGTTGCAACTTCGTACCCATAATTTCATCGAGTTCCTTTATTATGTGACAATTAAGAAGCATAAACAGTTGATTGTAATTACAGCAAACAATAAGCACCATTCATAAAAAGTAAGCATGTCTGAGCAAACTGGCCAACAGCACCTTAGATCCTATACAGTGACATCTCTGCAGGTTAGACATTACACAAAGCACTATAATGCTGCAAGCACCCCAACATGGAACAACAAGCATGACCTTAAGAAGCTAAAGATCTAATGGAGAACTCAGGCTGCTACTTGGTCAAGTAATATATGAGTAGGAAGAGTGCCACAAAGGATGCCACAAGGGTGGCCATTCTGCGATTTGATTTCGTCTCGAAAACCTAATGTGAAAAGCCGCAATAAGCTCAGCCATGTAGTTAGAAGGGTTACTGTAAATAATGAATTCAAATATATTTACCATCTTGAAACGATCCATTGTTCCAGAAAGGATTCCCCTTGACGAGTCCATATCATTGCCCTGAAACCAAAAATAATAAATATTGATGGAAATTGACCATGATATAGAGATCTAATAATAAGAGAAGAGGAGGTTGACAGGGAGGAGAGGAGCAAGGAAAACATTAATGTAAAGAACTACATACCATGCGGTCCAACATACGATTGTGGCTTTCAACCTCTTCATGTATGTCACCTGTCAACTGTAAAAGAGCATCGAATGATACTCTAAGTTGTACCAACAATTAAGCAGGCATCAAGAGAAACTATCCAGCATACTTTGAGGACACACGAGCTAAGAAAATTGAATTTCAAACACCAAGGAGAAGAATTTTGATATGACTGATCAGGTACAGATGAATTTTCAGTCGTGTCAAAAAGCAAATTCACATGAAATACAGGGAAGACTGGAAACCGAGAAAAAGAATTTTCCTGACAAGAAGAAAGCATCAGGTTGTACAAATTATCCAGAAAACTGACAAACTACCTAACAAATTTGGCCACCAAAGATGAGCTATTTCTACTATTCTAGAATAGTTTCTTCATCAAAGATTTCTGAAAGAATGCTTCAAATAATCCATAATCCAACAAACAAAGCATATAAAGTTCTTCATTTCATGATCAAAAGCCCAATTTGCATGATGCAACTAAATGGATGATTGATATTCACTGTTCTATTTGGCACTGTTTTGTTATCGAAAGATTGTTCATCCAGCCTAAGAGATCAAAGCAAATATATATATATATATATATATATAAATTCAAAACCATCACCCACTAGTGACAGCTAATATTCCTATTTTTGGTTGTGTGCTTGTTTGCTATTCTTCCAGTTCCTGTTATGCGACAACCACAGTCAAGCTGAACCACATCAAAATTTATCAATCAGTCTTGTCCTCCATTAATCGGTGGGAAGGAAACCAAACCTTTAGGAGTTCCCCGCCATCACTTCACCTCAATGTAACAACAACCCATCTGACATCTATTGATGCATAACAGATTGAGTAGCATCATACCTAGCATATGCTAAATTCTACTGGGATAAAGCATGCTAATAGATTTATATGTATATCCATATACATCCTTATAATGGGAGAGAGGCTAGGATGGTCCATGTTGTTTCCCAATATCCTTGGGACTCTACACTCCCATATATCCCTCTCATTTTCAAGCTCCTAGCATGTGTGAGAACTAGCAAATTAAAATGAATTCCCAATTTACTCATCACAGGTTTGTCAAAGAATCAGAGAGAACTGAAATGTTGCAGTCATTTGTCATTTTATAGTTACCCTCTTCAGAATGTTGACTCTGTCTTGCAGCCCTTCAATGGCTAGATCATTGTCATGCTCATGAATTTCATGAGAAGAGTATGCTGAAGCTCGAATCCCACCTTCTTCAATGCCATCAAAAAGTGCAGCTCTATTACTGCGATGGTCCCTGTAGTAAGTAAAATATCATAATAGGTAGATATAACATCATTGTGCAGAAAACATTGCTACTTCAGTATCTAAGTAAAGCTTAGTGCCTTTCAAGTTGAATGTCTGAAGTTTATTCATTTGTTCTTCACTCATCAATTACTCTATACAGATTGTCAGCATTACCCATCAACATGCATGTACTGGTTTCCAACTACCTTACAACACCCAACACAAGAAGTAACATCTTACAGATGATCTTTTTCAATGATTAGCAGAATAATAAATGACTATTACTCATAAGAGAATATGTGACATGAATGGAGATCAAGATATATCAGGATATTAATGCAAAAATGAAAGTGACCCTGAAAGAATACTCCCTCAAACAGTGTCAACCATGAAACCTCAACATTTCATATTTCTTTAACATGTTATCAACTCAGTGAATTACAAGCATAACAACATGGGAAAGGAATGCTAAAATCAAATAGCTTCTACTTTTAGAACAAAAAATCCTCATTTTCAGGATTATGCTTTTTATTTGAAACCATACTCTCCTGCCTCTTTCACTTAATATTATATAGACAAAAGGCATCCAGCAGAAGCAGCTCCTTGCATATTAAATGCAGATAATACATGGTCTATGAGATATGTGGAGCTAGGAAAAGGTAATTTAAGGTAAAACAGTAACTCTAGATGTTGAAATAATGAGATGGGAATGAAGAAATCTCGCAGGTACCTCTACAAGATTTCATATCTTTCCTAGTTTACAATATTTCCTTCTAGTCCAAAGAGCCAACAACAAGGACTCATCTTACTATATTTTTGTTAAAACAAGGCTCCCAAATACTAGTTATAAGATGTTAAAGCATACCCATAATGGCATTTACAATGGACCTAAGGTAACTCGGATCAGCCACATTCTTGAAATAAATAGAAAAGATAATCACATCCACCAGCATGCTACATGTTCACAATTTCTAACATGTTAATTACCAATTCAACAAATTTGCCACTAAAAGTTTAACACAAGTAAACAAATCATATAGGAGAGAAATGGGGCAAAGGATGGGTCAAATGCTCATAGTCTTACCTCTCCATGCAAAAGGACTACCTACATTTTCTGATCTCATATCCTCCATGATGCATTACGGAAACCTTACAAGGGATCATCCATAAAAATAGACCAAATATGATCACCTCATTTTTTCTTGCACGCACTAGATATGCGGGGCCAAAGGCACCTTCAACTACCATATTTCTATGTCTAGTCAACCTCATAGCACCGTCAGATAAAACTTAAATATTCAATTAATTATAAAGGCGACAGAGATGGCTTTGCAATGGCAAACAACTACTAAGAGACTTTGTCTACTTGTGAAGGGTAACATTCACAAGGCAAAGCTACAGCAACAAAGGGAAAGCACATTATTTAGTTGCCAACCCTAGGAATCCAACAGACCTCTCCATTGACAGCCTAAATTACAGAGCCCACCAACAGACCTCTCAATTCCAAATCTTAATTTGATAATGTAATGGACAAAGAGTAAAGTTAATAAGATGATCATTGGAAATCTTATATTCATATAATTCATATTTTGTTTGATCTAGATCTCTAGCAGTGAAAAATCATCAAAAAATCTACCTATAATAACGGAAGAACACTTGCACGGGAAACAGTAAAAGGGCAAAAAGAAAGGTTCGATATGAGGATAGAGCTAACTATCATTCAGGAATCCTAACCCAATAGCTGTGACATTAGTAGAACAAAAGTATGCACAGTGGAAAGATAAGTAGTAAAATAAACATCGTTCATTTTTGCATAATAAAAACGACAACAAAAAGAAAATGTTTCAGTCAATAATTTCCACAGAAAGAAGAAGATCGGAACTGACCTCCTCGAATTCATGGCTGCTTCAGAAAAAAAAAACTGGAAATTTCTACTTCCGCTGCCTTTTCCTCGCAATTCTTTTCCTTGCCCAATGCAACGTTTTTGTTAGTGGAGCACGTAATATCAAATCCAGACAGAGATCCAAACAAACCAAACAAAATAGATCGGAAAAGGAGTCTAATCTCAGAACAAAACGGAAAAATATTAACAGAATCACGGAGATCCAATCAATTTCAACCCAACAATCCGACCATAGCGAGAAATTTTTCGGATCTCCAGCAACCCAAGGAAACCGTAGATCGATTCCTCAATCAGATAGATCAATCGATTCATCATGATAACAAGAACCGTAACCGAGAGAACAACCTCACTCCGATGTCGCAGCCAAATTCGTCGGCAGGATTCCTTCACGAGTGGCTTCGGGTCGAAGGAGAGGAGTCTTTTCGACGGTTCCCAGCTAAGCATGATTGCGCTCATTCGGCCCCATAGGGATAGATATCCTACCGTCCACAGGGTCCTGCGCGGATCGCAATGATGAATCATGCCTCTGCACGAATCGTGAAGCGAGATCGTTTGTCTGTCTCGATCGACCGACAACTGTGTCATATTCGGATCTTATTCGAATGTGGATCCAAGCCCGAATTCGGGCACCTCTGGATACGGATCTAAATGAGGAGGATACTACTTGGGCTTATTTTGTTTAAATATAAATAATATACTGAATTATACTTAAAATAAATGTTGTTGATCTTTTGGTGTTGTTGCCGATAATTTCCCGATGAATGATCAAACCAATAGAATTTATATTGTATATATGTATTTTGAAAATACAAAATGATGATATTCCAAACGAAAAAGTGATTAGAAAATTTTGAATTGTATTGATGAATAATAATCTTTATGATATAATTAAGAAAACTGGCACGATTAGATTAAGTATCGATCGAAAGCTTATATCATAAACTTAACCCAACTAAAAGATATGATTATTAGTTTAAGAATCTGATTGAACCAACATTTCTTCTATTTCTATCACTATTGACAGTGTAAGGTTTCTTCCATTTCCATCAGATTTCTTACATTTTCTAGGGTTCTATTAGGTGTATCTCCTCTTCTGCAAATAAATTTCCAGTCATTGTTTTGGTATGTCTCCATTTTTTGTAAACAAGCTTCTGGAGTTATTTTGTATTGATGTTTAGTATACTGAACTTTGTGAAATATTTTGAGCATTATTTTGTACAAAAGAAATATTCATAGTATGGGCTATGAATTGATTATATTAAGGGCTATAGTTAAGAACCATTTGAACATATATTGATTCTTGTAAAATAATTTTTCAAGGATACTGTATGTTGTTAACAGCTATAAAATAGTGACTATGAATTACTTGATAAAAATAATTCGATCAATTATAACTATTAACTTCTATCTATTTTTTTAAAATTTAGAGAATTTTTATATTTTTCTTTCTAAATTTTTAAGTATTTGAAGGGCATGTCATTTTTTATTTTCTTCTTATTTTTTAGTTTCATAGAATTAAGATAGATTCATGTAATATTTTCTAGCATTTGACCTTCTAAAATATAAGTTTTGATATACAATATATTATTTTTTGGGTACAGACTAAAATTAATTTATCGTATATTAGGATTGATCCAAATCATTTAAAAATTTCATAAAAGATTTTTTGAACTATACGACATATGTCATTGTTTTTCTAATTAAGAGATTTTTTTTTTCAACATATGAAACATTATGTCATGTTTTAATTTATTTTTCATGTTTTTTCTATTAGTGAATTAAGATAGATCCATGTAAAGTTTTTTAATATTTGACCTTCTAGATAGGTGGACAACCTATGGTAAAAAATTTGTACAGAAAATATGTCCTAGTGTATGATACATTATTTTTATGTGAGATCAAAAATAATGTATTGCATACACATTTCATGAAATTTTTGAATTAGACCCAGATGGACATATGTCATTATTTCATTAATTAATCGAATTTTTTTTTATTTTTTCATCATTTGAAAAGTGTGTTGTCATTTTCATATTTTTTCTCCTTGTGTTTTTTATTTGCACTTAATTAAGATGGATCCATATAATGTTTTTTGATATTTGACCTTTTAAATAGGTGGACAATCTATAATTAAAAAAATTATGAAGAAACTATATGGTACATGATATTATACTATTTTTGGGGTTAGACCAAAAACAATGTATCGCATAGTTGGTCCACATCATTTGAAAATTTTATGAAAGCTTTAAATTGCTCTAAGATATGGAAATATGGCATTGTTTATCTAAACAAATTTTTTTGATTTTTTTAATATATGAACAGTGTGCAATTGTTTCTATTTTCTCCTTATCTTTTCTATTTCCACTGAATTAATATGTATCCATACAATGTTTTCTATTTCCATATTTTATTTAAAATTTTCATCATCTGAACAATAATCATGTCACCAACTGCTTATTAATTTAGAAAAATTTTCATTAAATTATCAACTCTAATACCTTTTGGCTTTAACCATGAATTAATCATGTCATCTAGCATTTATTATATACATATAAATTCCAAAGCCAATTGCAAGAATATTAACACAAGGCATGTTTTTGTTTACAGTCATTTATAATTAGTTTCATTTAAATTATAATTATTAATTAATTTTTAGCAATTAAGTCATTTGGATGATGAAGAGATGTCAAAAATCTATAGTTGGTTACAGGGCAAAATTTTGTGAATCATTTTTGTCATTTTCTTAGCACATCTTTCAAATATAATCAAGAAAAATTAGTCTTATTATCACGAAGATAATATCATTTGAATATTATAAAAATATTTTATTTAGTCATTTCCTAGTTATCCTTGATGTAGTCGTATCTCATGGATTAATATAAGTAATTATAGGACAATAGTTTGAAAATGATAAGTTTCCGTTGAATTGAGTGGAACTATCATTTTTGATGACAGATATATCTCTTATTCTTAATCTATTAAATACTATAGAAATCATTGATCTAAAGACATTTGAATCTTTTAAATATCTCATAACAAAGTATTTTTTATATGAAAGGTCAGAAAGATGGATGATAGCATTGCATCTATGTGAATGTGAGAAATTAGTGATAGATTTTTATCGGATGTATTTGCATGTATATTATTTTATCAAAATAACTATAGATTATAGTGGTTATTAATATCAACCATTGTCGATCTTAAAATTTTGACTAAGTGGTTATAGTTCATTCATTTATTTATAAAAGAAATCTAATAATAGAAAAGAATGTAGATATTCAAACGAAACCAATATCTAGTCAACTGTTTGAAAGGTTGCCTACTTGTATTACAAGTAAGTTACATAGGCATATATAGTTTATAAATTACTATATTAGTAATTTGGTATAATATGGTTTGTATTTGATTTTTGATATAGGTGATTTTGTGAGCGCATCCCATGCTTTAAGTCATTAACTGAAGTAGAATCTTCAAGATTATAAAAATAATCTATTCTCACTAATTCAATAATAAATAATAAAATGATATAAAAAAATATCATCTGATAAAGTATGTTATCCCAAAATCAGATTTATAATTGTACGATTGTCTACAGCAAGCAAATAGCTACAATGTCCAAAGTAAGTGTATAATAATTTTTATAAGATACGAAAGTGAATGCCTAAATTGAATTATTTTTATCTTGTAGATTATTAAGAAAAATAAAGTCGATGAAGCGACATTAATCTTAATCTTATGTAAGTTAGTCATTGTCCTGAGTTACATATAATTTTTACTTATATCTTGATTGTATGTAATAAGTGTTCATTTGTATGTTAATTATATTGTAATAGATTTTAACAATATGGTACATGGAGATACAATATATACATATGCTAATGTTCTTAATTCGGAAGTCTTGGGTGTCATTATAATCTTACGTGTCGTAGATAGTAATATATTCAGAAATCAAGGTACATATGCATTCAAGATTTTTGACAATTTTCTTATTTAGTATAGGATTTTTAGAAATCCTATACTATTTGAAATTAGTGATATTATTTTAGAAATATTTTAAAGTATATGATCACAAATTATTCAGACAAAACAACAAGACTAATGAAGGAGGGCCAATTAAATATATTTTTACTTCATTACATAATAAGAAATTAGAACATTGGTAGTTTTTGGTTGTTAATGTAAGTAACAAAATTTAGGAGTATTACAATTCAATATCCAATTTAGAAAGTAAAATACAAAGAATTAGAAGATAGTAATGGCTTAACAGATTCTTTTTAATTATTTTATTTTGATAAATAAATTTAATAAATCATATTTCCAATGTTATAGTTTATTGAAGAATATGAGTGATACCACTATAGAATTATTGCATCCTCGAATTGCCCCAATCATCAAATCATAGGGATGGATTTACCAAAATATATCATGTTCGAAGCAAATTGTATCATAAGTTGTCAATTTTGAAGATTCTAAAATATCATAAACATTTTATTATTGATTAATTATATAATTAATAACCTTTGTATATTCTAGAAAGATTGTGCTATATTGAGCATTTATTTTTTTGGATATTATGTTTACACATTCTTCAAGTTAAAGATGAAGGCATATCGTCTACAAATTGCAAGTGCAATTATAGATGATGAGTAATTTTGTAGATAATATGCTTCTTACTTTGTATGAAAGACTTTTGTGGTCTCTAAAATTATACAAATCACCTTTTAATGGTTATGACTGATCCAAAATTATACATATAAATCAATTTTTTTGAAGAATATGGTTCTCTGAAATTTTGTATCGTACTTTGTACAGAATATTTTTTTAAGACATTACGTAGCATTTGTGTATGGCAAAATGTTGTTGAAACACAAAGCATTTCTTTAATATACGATACATTATGTTTAGGATCAATTCAAAAACAATGTATTGCATATGAGGACTAATTTAAATCTTATGAATAATTGGAATGGCACTAAGATAGACTTGTATAACATGTTTTCTATTTTAGATAAATTTTTCAATAATTTTTTGAATTATTCACCATCAGAACAATGTGTCATATTCTAATATTCTTTAATTTTTTTATTTCTACTGAAAAGCTATGGTACATGCAATATTTTTTTTTATATTTGAGCTATTAAATATATCAGATAACCATGACAAAAATTGATGCAATACACTATTTTTAAGGTCAATTCAAAAATAATATATTGATTTTTTTTTAATTACTCACCATTTGCACATTATGTCAGTTACTAATTTTCTCAAAGATTTTTCCATTTCCACTGACACATCAGGGACACATGTAAAATATTTTGACATTTAAACTTCGAAATACATTCACAAGCTATGATAAAAATTTGGGATTAAAAAAATATTTTCTAATATATGATACATTGTTTTAGGTCAATTCAAAAATAATTTATCATATCCCAAGACTAGTTCAAATCATCTAAAATTTTTATAAAAGCTTTGGATTTGTCTTAGATGGACATATGCATCTTTTTTTTATTTTAAAATTTTTTTTGATATTTTTTAAAATTATTCAGCATATACACATTTCTCCAAGTATTTTTTTTATTTCCATCAAAATATCATGGACGCATGCAATTTTTTTTTTAATATGAGATTTTAAATTAGTCCAAAACATTTGGTAAAAATTTGGTCCCCAAAACTTAATCTCAATTTTTTTTTTTCAACATGTAAAACAGAGCATGTATTGTAAAATAGAGAATCTACTAAAACTTATACTTGCAATAGAATTTTCTTCAATTTTGGACAACCAAATAATTAGAAGATATTAAGACATATTACATTACAATTGTATAAGCCACTAGAATATCAATGCCCTCAGGCTCATGATATAGGTAAAAATTTATATAATCGATGATTATATCTAAATTATTGGCATCTTAAATATTTATTCTTTTTCTTATCATTATGTGTCAATTCAATTTTTACTTTTTTTTTCTACTGCCAGCATATAATATGCTTCTCGAAGGTAATAAGATATAATCAAATTCTCGTTGTATTTAATGCTATTTGCTTCTTGTAGGATATATTTTATCATTGCATATTTTCTTGTAGATTTTAGGTCTATAATAATCTTCACGAAATGAATATGGATTAACATTCTTGTATCCAATAGTAGATACAGTATGAGAACATAGAATTTTCAAAATATCAAAATGCCAACATGAACAATTACTTTTCTCCGAATCCACTATAACTATCTTAGAGGATGTCTTCACTTGTAATTCAATAAGTATGAGAAATCCTTAGCCTTGGTAAGTTGATCCTCAATGATAATTGTCAATTTTGATTTTTAATTATTAAATTTTTACGACCTTCTTTTCAGTTATTTTAATCATAAAGATAATAGATAAGTCACGAATATTCTTAAGTAATGAATTTATAATTTTTGATGTATTTGTGGTGAGTATTAAGTAACAACGGATAAAATTAAAAAAAAAAAAAAAAGCATAAGCTCATTTCTCCTTAATTTTATATATCCAAGTGGGTCATTTTTTATAAGCAGAACTGATGATGCAGGATGAACCGGAAGCCGGATTACGGTGCCCAACTGTGCGCTAACCCAGACACCACAAAAGGTGTTGATCAATTAAGATAGTAGGACGATGATCATGAAAGTCGAAATCCGCTAAGGAATGTGTAACAACTCATCTGTCCAATCAACTAGCCCCGAACTATACAATAACCATAATATACTCATGAAAATATCTTTTCTACAGTTGAAAGAATACCATGATTGGGCATCAGCTTAGTTTCTTGATCGCCACAGAATTTGGGATAGTTCTGCTTTATCTTTTGAGATCCGTTGATTGGATCTCGTGCTCCAATGCCTTTGCTACTTGAAAGTTGTCTTCTTCGGAATAGTTAGTCCTTTATTCGATTAGGCACAACCAATTTCAAATGTTGGAACTCGTTGAAGTTTACCATTAGCTTGTAGGAACAAAGTCCAAGCAAGGTTTTGATTGGCCACAGTTACAAACCTTGGGTGCGTTATCTGTGGGTTAATGCTGGATGGTGGCTTCTTCGGCACTTGGATTTGCTTTACTACGCTACAAACCCAAAAGATGGTTCCACATCTTAATAATATTTCATGGTAGTATTTTGTGGCTTTATCTCAGTAGAATTTTAATGGAGTCTCTGATGAGATACGTCGTGGAAATTTTAAGGAGGCTTTAAAACTACAAAATGTCCGCAAAAGATATGACGTCAGAAAACACGTCATAAGGATTTAAAACTATGATTAACTTTAGGCAGAAAAAGTCTTTTAACTCAAATGTCCTCTTCCATGCAGTATCATCTTTTCTTGCACAAGTCACAAGTGCAATGGCCCCATGGTGAAGGTTAACTGCTGCAGAGTTATGTTTGCTTGATGCTCCTTCCTGGTCTGTATCACAAACCCTAAACACAGTGAGATACAGAACTGCTGTCTGATCAATACTTTAAACTACTTTTAACATGGGAGGTTTATAACATCTGCGTCTACTCAAAAACCACAAACTTACTGAATTTAACATGAGAACATGAGATGACAAAAAGCACTGAGTCGCAATATATTGTTTGTGATCGAACAGGAAGTGCATAAACCAATAACACGAGCTTAAATTACCAATCTCATCTAAAATAACATGTTTAACAACTAAATTTCAGGAAAAAATCTGATTATAAAGGTACAAAATTACGTTCTTGCAGCAGCTTCAATGAGGTAATTCTGTTGCAAGGACGTATGATCTTCATCATAAGACCCACTGCTGTTGTGGCTGCAACCAGCTTCATCTAGACTGTCTTTGTCTTGGGAGCCGCCTTCCTCTTGGACTGCCTCTTTGGAATTGAGTTCTTCATGCCTAGGAAGAAGAGCAGTGCACCGAAAAGAGCCAAATTCTGCGGCGTAAATGTAATTTCAATGCATGAGTGGTTTGCTCCCTCTGATAAAGTTGATGGAAAATGTGTGACAACCAAACCAACCTGTGTGAACTTGAAAAATAGTTCCACAAATTCGGGCTTTTGGATATCGTAGTTGTAGAAGTCGAACACGATGGGTGTCACCACTGCCAAATGAAGAAGCTTCACAAAAGAAAGATGTAGCTTTCAGCATCATCATCTTAACAGAAGTCACTGGTTTAAATTATGCAGTATTGTTGCTAAGTCGGTAAACAAATTACTACTGAGTAAGTTTATGTATAACTTTGTCCAGTAAAATCATGGTACTTAGGAATTACAGACCAGAAGATATGCTCCAAAGGAACTGCTGAAGATAAATAGAAGGCCTCCGAGCCCTTTAAGAACTATGGTAGCTGCAATCACATGTTTCATCTGAAAGTAATAGCAAAAAAGTAAAATTTTCTTGAATATTGATTAAATTTGGACCAGCTGTTATAAACTGAAATAGAGCAAGGAAAAAGAGTGTCCTTACTTCAACTTCAGGGACTTTTACCCCCAGATGCAAGGTAACATGATTCACAAAAGTGTCATATTTTGGTGCAACAACTTTTGCTGCTGGCCCACCATCAACTCCAAATTCGATAATCCTGAAAACAGAACTTAAATATTAGCACAAACCATCACTCAGCTCCCTGGTAACTCATTGGCAAAGTCACCTAGGAAGATTCAGGGTTGTAAGTCTATTTTTGCATATATTCTGCATCCGGACCAATCAGCTAAACATGAATCATCCCACTGCTTCACCAATTTCACCAAACTAGAAAGAATTAGCCACTTAAACTCAGGCATTAGAGTTTACAACATTAAGTATATAATTCCAATTTAGAATAGGGACGTGGAAGCAATTTAATAGCTTCATGACCACTGAAACCAAAAGGTTACAACAATTTCATTCATAAAAATCTGCCTACGGTAAGACAATTTTGCACCCCAAAGTTCACTAAGGTATCACATGTATATAGAATGTAATTTATATTCAAAACACCTTAACTAGATTTCCATGTCAATATATAATACATGACCACAAACTTATGATAATCAAAACAAAGATACATCCCTATCTTAAAACTCACATCCTTTGAGAGGAACTGACATCAATCTTCAGAAAGGCTTCTTAATTTCTATGATCTCACAAGCTTACAGCTTTATGACACTATTTTGAGCATCAAGAAAACAACATCACTATTTGAGGATGCATGTATATTAAAAATTAATATTTTTGAGGATGCATGTATATTTGAGGATGCATGTATAATAAAACATCACTATTTGAGGATGCATGTATATTAAAAAAACATCCTTAGAGCTTCTGAGGGCGCATGTGTATTAAAAATTAATATTTGATTGTTCGATATCTTAATATCAGAACATACGATTTGACAAGCCCGGAACTATTTCTCAAACAATATGTCAACAATATGTCCAGCAGGACAAATCAAATAAATTAAACCAGAAATTCATTTCTGTCTTCCTCAAATCAATTCCAATAGTTGATTGAAGGATGATTATGAGGAAGAGATGATCATTATGTCGACCAACTTTTGAGCTTAGCAGACTTTATTGGTTGTGTTTGCCTTCGATGTGTGCTTAATCATTATCATTTTCAACAAACAGTTGTAAAAGAATCAACAATTGAGTTAGATGCGGATAACAGTAACTATAAAAACTTGAAATTTTAAACTATGAGACAACATGAAAGTCAAATATGAGCAAATATAGCTGTTTAATAGAAAGATGGTACTTTCAAGGAAGAAAGAAAATATAGATAAGGTCGGAGGGCAAGACAAAAGAATTATGGGAAGGGACGGATGCTATATAACCCCACTTGCTTTTCTGGCATGTGTGATACACATGACAAAATTTAAGTTTTATTCAAACTGTAATATCAATGGATGTTCCTTATTCATTTCATGAAGACAAACAAAAAAATCAATTTACTGGACCATTCAGGCCTAACTTCATCCAAGTTGGTCAGAAATTAGTATTTCTTTGTTTAGTTGCTTAGAATCAGAACAGTTCATGACGGTAATCAACAGGAAAATCCTACACCAATTCACAACGTACATATACATAACATACTTCTGACACTTACAAAGATGCCTAACATTATGTTCAGACATTGGATCAGCTACAATTGCAATAATTGATTTATCCAAAACACATATGTATCCTTCAAATGCATCAAAAAAATCAGATTTGTTGGATGTTTCCCAGTAAGATGTTTGGCATCCACCAGGCACACAGCAGATATTGCAAGTAGCTCTGTAAGGAGGTACAGATCTCAAAAGTTTGTGATCCATCTGTTATCATGCAATTTGTAATGGCCCAAAGGAGAAGTGTGACAATGGTTCACATAACCATCTGCCCCCATTTCACCATGAGCAAAATAATTGACACCAGGTACAGTCAGATCCACTGAAAGACCACACTCATATATGCCAAACAGGACCAGAAAAGCCACGATAATGGATCTAGTCAAATTATGCTAATCATATCAACCTCAATGCACAAAATTCCTTATTGACCAGCAAAGTATCACATGATAAGTATCAAAATTTTGCCATGTACATCATGGAACAGGGTTTTCAGCAAAATAACAAGCGGATGCAATACTTCGACTAGCACCACAATTCTATCCCAAAAATGGGAACAACTTGATTTCAAGAACAATAACAGCAAGATCCAACAAACACCCATAAGCTTCTAGAATAAAAGCTGGACAACGAAAGATAACCAACACGAGATATTCTCGGGAAAAAAAACCATTTTTACAGAAGAAAACACCTATTCAAAGCATAATCTATAAAACTGAGGCTGGGGCCAAACCCTAGCTCGGTGAAGACGACCACAAGCAAGAAAAATGGGCAGATCTGAAGCGAAAGAGGGTAGATAACAAGAATGAAGCTTACTCCTGGTAAGCGGAAAGAAGGAACACGGAGGCGAAGAGGACCCTTCCGGCGAACGAGACAAACCCCATCGCACTCTCCTCCCCAACTCCACCAACGAAAGCCTCTACAGGAGAGAAGACGAGATCTGCCGCTCGCTCTCTCTATTTAAAGCTGAGGACAAGCCTGCCACTGGTAGTCTCCATATTCACGGAAGCGCCACTGAATGGCCCCGGCCTCCAACGGTCGGGATTGGCTTTTTGATTAAAGTATGCTTCAGACACTGAGGCCAGCTGTCAAGATTCGCGATCCGGTGGGCCGCACATGGTCTCTGACGGCGATTTAACTGGGGAGACAGGCGAATGGATCCGGGCCGTACGATGACGGATCCGATCCGTTAACTCTGACGACGATTTGACTCCACAGACATCAGATGGATCCGGGGCGTTAAATCTGACAACCGGAGCATTAGATGGGTCGGGTTTGTACGACCCCTGATCTGATCCGTTAAAATACGATTCCGATGGGTGACTTGACGGCGATTTGACTCCCCATCCCCGAAGACAAACGAATGGATCAGGGCCGTACGATGTCGGATCCAATCCGTTAAATCCGACTCACGGTCTCTGACGGCAGTCTCACGCGGGACAGACAAATGGATCCGGACCGTACGACGCCGAATCCGATCCCTGGCGCACTTCTGACGGCCGTGTGATGCCGGATCTGATCCGTTAAGTCCGGTCGCAGACGGGCTAGTCAATGGTGCTTCACGGCGATTCGACTACAGACAAATGGATACGGGTCGTATATATCGGATCGGATCCGATTAAATACAGAGGAAAGAACAGGGCAAGTTATTGGTGACAAAGAAAACATTTTCTTGCAGATCTGTTCTAGGAGTTCCGTGGCCAGAAGACTTGGACTCCATTGCTGATTTCTTTCTTGACTTCATCACTGTGATAAAAAAAGAAGGATCTTTCATGGTGATCTCTAATTTCCTTGCAGTTTCCCAATGGCATTTCTGCAGAAGATCAGAACATTGGCTTTCTGAACTCTGAAGAACTGGAAGCAAGCTTTCTCAGTTGGATGAAGATAGTTAACTGAACCAGACTTCTGACAAGGATTTATAGAAAGAATCAAATAAAGGTGAGGATAGATCAAATTAGACACACGTAATTGGACGTCAACACATACCATGAGAGCTGCAATATCAGTTATTGATGACCCGAGTCATTCTGACAGAGACTCGAGCAATCCTGTTGAGTCCTCCATAGACATAATGTGATTAGCTGTGCGTCTATTTCATTCGGTATTTGTTGGCTCATATGGTTGGGAAAGAAGCAATTTGATGTCTGAAAGATATCGGTAATTATATTTTAGTTGAGTGGCACCAATTCACAGTTACCGGGAATTGTTTTATGTTAGGTAAGCCATCGTTTCTCATTCAAGACTCGAAGGATCAATCAATTGATGCAACCATCCTCTCATTGAATGTTGCTACCTGTCAATATGACGATGTTCATGAAATTGCATTTAGATATTACTAGCCTTCTTCATGCTGGCCTTTAAAGGTCCCGCTGTCCACCTAAAAGCTTCTCTCATCTCTCAAAGAGAGGAGAAATTGCATTGCAGTCTGTTCCAAATTCAGTGAACCTGTTGCAGAAATTTATTGACATTATTCTGTTTGGTAAGACAACATTTGGGGTATTCAAACATTTGGTGAGGATGAATGTAAGTGGTCTAATGTATAATTATCTAAGATTAGCTTCAAGTTTTATTCAGCATTTAGGCAATCCAATCCAACGAGCTTTGAAAATATTATTGATTCTTATTATAAAACAAATATTGAAGCTTCTTTGTTGGCTATCAGACATTATCAGCATTATTCTAAGCTTTTATGGGCAACAGTTTGAGCATGTTCATACCATAAGGCAAAAAAGAGAGATTTTTTTGGATCTAATGTGGCAATAATGCCACAAAGAACGCGCAAAAGATTGGACTATTAATTCCATAATCTACATTCTAAGTTGAAGTCCAATCTCTACACACCCTTATGTACTGACATGGAATTCTAATAGAAGACCTCCAATAACAAAGAAGCAAGGTTTCTCTTTGATCTCAGCTCAATTTGGAGGGGAAGGACAGCGCTGGGCGAGCTCGGGCCGAACGAGAAGAAGGACCTCTGGTATCTGCCAGAGCTGCTGCTTATCTCTCCGTTGACGTCTTGGAGATGCGAGTTCTGCTGCAAGATCTTCTGAAGTTCCATGTCGAGCTGCCTGTCACCTGAAGAGCCCATGGAGAAGGACCTCCTCATGCGCTGGACGCAGAACTGCTCGTCTTTCTCCCTCAGGTCAATGCACTCATCCCCCATGCTGCTAATGCATTGGAGCTTCCTCCCCTTCTTGTGTCCCAATCTCTGCTCTGTTTTCCATGGAGAAGTCGTGTTAGTGGTGGTGAGTGATCCGACAAGATCACTTCCGAAGTCTCTTACTTCTACCACTGCATCATTTCTCCGGTATGGATCAGAACTTGGAACTAAAGCCATTAGATGATCAGTTGGAATCGGAGCTGTGATGCTCGACCTGCAGAGTGGGCAGTTGGCGTTGGCTTGAAGCCAAGTATCGATGCAGTCTATATGGAAGACATGGAAGCAATCAGGCAGCAGCTTAATCCTCTCTTCGTCATGGAATCCATTCAGGCAGACAGCGCACTCAGCAACGCTGTCAGCTTCTTCCCGATACCGAAAGGTTGGGATTGCCTGAATTGTCGATTCATCGAGGCCGAGTCCTTTGGCTGTGTTGGAGAGGGCCATGAATGGGCCAGCCCGCCGGCGGCGTCGTCGGGACCTGGAGAGCCGGCTGACAACGTCGGAGCGGTGCCAGTTCAAGCAGCACTTTATGACGAAGACGTAGTAGCTGAGGAGGAGGACGGAAGTGGTGACGATTCCGACAATGGAGATGGCCAGGATGGGGAAGCTGGTGAGTGAAGAAGGAGACGGTGGTAGAGGCCGTGACTTCAGGGAAGGGTGGAAGCTCTGAGGGTCCATCGAGGATGCAAAGGAGCTGTCTCCGATGAGCTCATGCACACATGGATCAGAAAGGAAATCCGAGAGATCAGCTGAAACGAGTTGAATCCAATGCAGAGACGAGCTGTGAGTGCGTGTGTCAGGGATCACAGTGAGACAAGAAATACAAGTGGAGTTAGAGGAGACAGGAAATACAACTGGTTCATGGTGGACTCATAAATGCAACTGTGTCTGGGTCACTGTAGATCATGGTGAGACAAGAAACACAAGTGGAGGTAGAGGAGGTGGAGGCACTGGGAGACTTGAATTGAAGTGGGTAATGGAAGTGGAGGTTGAGAGCCTACATCTCTTCCAAGATGACTGTAACTGTGTCTGGGTCACTGTAGGTTTAGCAATGGGGATAAGCGGGGAATGTGGTGGAAAGTGTTGCAGAGATGATGCTGTCTTTCGCTTTGGGTTGGGTCCATGCAATAGGTGGTCGACTGATGTTGATGTGCAGGACTGTTCATCCAAAGACCACAGGAAGGAGACAACTCTCGAGTCTCATCAATGAACAAGGTAGAACTGCTGAGACAAATTTCTTTTGGCTGTGAAACAAGGTAGACTGTGGCGGTATAATAATATTCCTAAGCAGCCCATTGGAAACAGCTTGTGACTGAGTCCAACCCTGCAGCTTGTAAGTAATCCCTGTACATGAATAGATAGATGATGCATTGGATCAGTCATTGAGACGAAGTATAGAAGACAACAGAAGCTGTGCTGGTGTTATTTGTATGGCAAAGGAGGGGTGTTTTTCGTATCAAAGGAAAGAAAAGGAGGACAGGATGTGATGGTGGAGTTGACTGTCTCTTTAAGGGCATCATCTTTCCACTATCTTGATTGGAGAATATTCCTATAGTACATTTGAAGAAATATGAGTGTATTTTTTTGTTTTTTGTTTTACTTTTGAGGACAAATCAGTAAAGGATGATAGTTATTAGAACTTTAGAGTGAGAAGAATAGATTTCATGAGTAAATGGACAAACACAACATTGCCATGCATCATAAGTATCTCTATAGCCTAGCTTCTATTTCTTCTTATGCTCAAAATATAATTGCATTCATAATTTATACCATTAAAGTCAGCTTTGATTTATGTAATTCTAGAATGAGTGATCATATTCCTATATTGTAATCAAGATTAAATTTTTTTTAATCTATTCATGTGATATATTTTCAATCTTATATTATTTTATTCTACTATTTTTTTATTATTCTTTCAATATATATAATAATAATTTAGAAAATTTCAACTATTTGGTGTTGATTGCATGAACCTTTATCATCATTCACGTCTATAAAAAGTTATATGCTTAGTAAAGTTTAAAATATTTAAATTTATTTTGTTATTTTTATTAAAGTATTTTTACGTCTTCCTTCACTTCTCCTCGTATTATTAATATTAATTATTTTATCTCTTCTAACTATTTTATCTTTAGATGTTTTAAGTACATGCTCATATCATTATAAATGATTCTTTCTCATATTATCTATTACCGAAGTGATATCTAGTTATTCATAAATAAAAATATTATTCTTATAATATATAGATTATATTAATATTATTATATATTTATAATTTATTATTCTATTTTATTCTTTATTTTGTTATTTTATGTGCGATCCTTTATATTATTTTGTTTTATATTATTATTTAGACCATATTAAGTATATTACTTACTGCTTTATATATAATTATAATATTTCATTATTTTTTATTTTTAAATATATTAATTGATATTTACATTATGTTTTCTTAATTTTTATGATGTACTATATATATGTTTTGATATTTGTATTATTTTATGGTTGCATTCATTCAATTATATGAATATAAACTATATTAATAATTTTGTTGTGAATATATTTCTTAAACAATAAAGTTGGTAGAGAGATAATACAAATTTTATGTTTGGTTGGTGAATTACAAACATAAAACAAATTATATATTATGTCAGAGTTGCAGTGTGGGATATATTGGAAGAAGCTTGGCCAAATCATAGTATTTAGTTGGATCATAATTTGATTCCGTAGATATTAAATAGAAGGAAAAATAATTCCACTGGTGTCTGATTTCCCACCAACATATGCATTAATTTGAGTAAGAAAATAATTCACAGCTACCTGATTCTTGATCCCAAAAGATTAAGAACAAACACAAAATGCATTATAAAAAAAAACCTATTGATAGAGTACTGTGGTATGGTGTTTTTGTTAATTTATTTTTGGATATCTATTTTTTTGATGTTTCGATTGCTTTTAAATGTACCTTTGTTAATCCAATTTTATTAACTTGGGAATGATGGTCATTTGGAATGAGGTGATTATGGAAACGATATTTTTTATCCTTTTTTTAATGATTTTTATTTAACATGGATTTAGTGAGGTATCTCGATAATGACAGATAGATCTGATGTCAAAAGACAATTCATTGTCAACCCATATGTTTATATACTTCATTCTCAATATCTCTCATGTGTGTTGTTTTTTGTTTCAAAACTCTTATAGAATCATTTATGTATTTCTGATTTCCTATCCATAATTGGTTGCTATTTTTTTGGACTTTGGATATGACTCTATTCGGCATCTCTTGTTTAATTGTTGTTTCAGGAGAGTGTCATAAGCCTATTTGAAAGTAAACTAGAAGCTCAATTTAACTTTGGATTCATAACCTGACAGAGTTCAATGTGTTCTTTCAAATGAGAAGAAGAGCTTAGGTGTGTAGCTCGGGATTAGACATGGAGAATCTAAACCTTGTTGAATGCTGAGGTTGCAATCCACATTTTGACGGAGGAGTCTGATCCAATGTGGATTACTATCAATCTTGTGCGAGATATACTTATTCTGATGAACTCCTTTATTGATGTAATAGTCTTTCATATGCACAAAAAGACTCACTAAAATACTAATTGGCTTGCAAATAACATGAGAGCAAGCAGATATTATTTTGTTTTGATAAGAGATTGTCGATTGGCCTTCTCCTAATATTTTTTTTTACGTCGATATTATTGCAATTAATATTCGGGGCATATGATATACTCGTTATCTTACTTAATACATTTGTTTAAGTACTTTGGGATTATATATATTCATAATTTTCCAAAAAAATATGTGGAAGAATAGATGAAATATATTCAATTTTAGTTTTCTCAATTTTGTGCACATACTTTCTAATGAGTATTAAACTGAATAAACTCTCTATGTTTAGTGAGATTCGAACCATGAAATATTAGTAGTTGAAAATAATAATATATATTAATATTTAGCGTAAGCATCTTCTAGAAGAAGATAAACCTTATATCAAGATGAGTAAGCTTCTTCTAGAAGAAGACAAGCCCTACTAATTAGGTGATCGACTTATGAGTTAAAAAGACAACTGAATCAATCATGATATAAACCAAATATAAGGAAACATTTGCTTTGACTTTGAATTGCATGATTTTTGTCATGGGAAAAGGAACCTCACTATCAGTTTCCTCCATTAATTAATTCCTATACTTTTGTTCTCTCCTTTTACATGTAGATCTTGTCAACATCTCACAAATCATACTAAAATATGTACATGATTGAACTCAGATATACTTAATGCATAAACTATGAACACAAGCAGTTTGAAATTGCGTACAGCTACCTCAAACAAATCAGAACAATAGGCTACTCGGACTTGGCCACTTTGGGTTGCTCGATGACAGATTGCACTATTGCCAACTCAGTCTACTAATTTTGTTTCAACGCTTCATGTAGATGAAAGGCGACAAACTCAAATCACCTGCCTGAGAAAGTCAACGGGAGGGGGCGGCTGTTTGACCTTCTGGCAAGCTCAAGAATCGCCATGGCCGCACCATCTTGACTTGTCTACTCAGCAATTATTTGGTTGAAGAGAAGTCAGAGAAATCTCGATGTCGATATGAAATGTCCATCTTTGACCTCTCGTGGGAAGAACATTTCTTCCGACGAACTGTCCCCTTTGACTTTACTCTCACCTCATCTCTCTCTCGTATGGCATTCCCTTCCTCTCTAATGCTTTCGATGCATTCTAATTCAGATATGTACAAGGCAAAGAGAAGAGAACATTCTGAAGTCCACGGATCTGAAGGTTTCCAAACATGCGGTCAAATGGGAACGACTTCTGGTAGTCAAAAGTTGACCAACTTCTAGAGAACGGCATGCGCTTCTCATCTACCACACGTGTGCCTGCAGCGTTGCGTTGTGGGAGACTTCACGATGTTGTCAAAGTCAGCATTGCTGCATCGGTCAACCGCGTTGACAAGCTGTGGTTACTTAACATCGCATGACTTGTTTTGCTCAAAATTATTAGGCTGGATGTGGACGCTTGTTATTCATAAATGCTTCTAATTTATTGTGTATATATACATATATATATATATATATATATATATATATATATATATATATATATATATATGAATTTTTTATAATACTTTTTTTTTCCTTAAAACCTCTATATAGTTTGACGATGTGAAATCATCGGGCAAACTCATTAGTAAGGTTAATATCTTAATTCATGTAATCAAATTATCTTCGACTATTTCCTACAAATCATCCTATGCATGATTCTTTCAGCATCCTATGTACGTAGGGTAGTAATAGAGAACCCATCCAACCTCCATATACAACACAACCTATGCCATCATGAATACTACCACCTATTACCTTGGATTAGTTCCTGCATGCTTCCCAACATTGCTCGAACCAAGTAATAATCTTTTGTTAAACCTTGGACTCTCCTATGATTTCAGGTGATCCCATACCCTAACATTGAAAATTATCCTATCATCTAAGGATGGTCCAATCTTTTGCCAAATAAATGTAATCCCTAATACAATAAGACTGCAACCCTCGGTGTAAAGATGAGAAAGAGAGGAGGAACAGTGCTTGTGCTGTCTCCTTCTATCCATAGAGCCGAGTAGATCCCACACACACAACAGATTTCTTGGGTGTGGGATAAGCATGGAGAGCATTAAATATGTGCAAGGATTCTGAGACAGATGATCACATTATTTGTCTTGGGAAGCATGCAGTAGTGCCCATCTTCTCCCAGTGAGCAAAAAGAAGAATCTTAGGGGGGGGGCAGGACTAATCATTCAGCCCTTGTGATCGATCCCTTTTTAACAATCCTCATGATCCCTTGTTTGACAACCGCACATTAAAATTGTGACTGATGGGTTTATATAGAAGAATAGATGCCCAAGTTAGATTTCAGTTCGTATACGGGTTTGGAAGGACTGGACTCCATACGATTCATTAATGACCAAATCCAATAAATTAAGTTAGATTAGACTGATCGAGCAGTGATTAATGTGGATGTAGATATTATGCTGAGATCTTTCCGGAAGATATTATGTCCTTTTCTTTTTCTGTAATTAAAGCTTTCATGCTTAGTGCACGTTCGCATTATTCGATCCTTTTCATCAGATCTACTTTGCGTTCTCTACAGTCGTGGTGATCGACAAAGTCATGTTGTTCCCACCACCTGTTTTGCGTGAGAGGATTATGAGGGGAAAGGACAGCCGTTGGGTCCAACATACTTGGGATATAACTTGTTAAAATGTCAATCAATATTGGCAAAGATTAATCGAAATGAAGCTTCAGTGGGGGCATTTTTGCCGGTTATTGTGCATGGCATAGCCTACCATTTCTCCTTTTATATATGCATATTGCTATACTTTTTTCTCTTAATATTTCTTTGCTTTGACTTGCTTGTTGAGCCGAAAACGTAGAATCAGATTGCTCGTCATCAAATGGGAGTCTCCATTGCCTATGTTTAGCCTTGCAAGTAGCATGGTCACATCAACACCCCACTCTCTTTCTTCTTTTAAGATCAAACTTGTACGAGATGTGCGCTACAGTAGAACTCATCGTTGAGTTTTTACCTTTCGAGAGTGCCGATCACGTGTGAGGACGACTGAAGCTGCTTTTGATTCATGCATGTGAAGACCATGGGTGGAGCTCAATAAGTGTGCAGTTTATTGCTTCGGTCGTTCCTGAGTACATCCTGTTAAAGAGATGACAACTTTGCAGTAGTTGACTCCATCTCTGTCTCCTGGTGTTTGTATTGGAGCTGTCCAAGTCCGATCCAGTAGGCATGGACATGACGGGAATGCGAAGCTGCTGTTGACACCTACGTACTCCCTCATGCAACCTGACAAACCTCAACAGTGGCTAATCGGACTTTGCTCGATTTATCCATCACAACCCAATCCTGATAAGAGAGTACTTGCTGCAGCACCCAAGGAAGAATCAACACCCTCCCACCGCATATCAACAGTGGAAGAAGATGACAGCAGAAGCTTCACGGCAAGCGAGCTTCCCTTGAAAGAGGACGGCGTTCAAAGTTTCACGTCCCCAAGTAGAATTCCCTCCTCCTATATTCTTCTTCTTATTATACTACTTCTTTTTGTGATGTCAGCCAACGCGAGGCTCACTTTGTAGCCTTCTCATCAGCAATCAACGTTGGTCCAGATTAAACTAATCCCTGTCCATTTCATGCGTGGATAAGAGAAGGACGGTTGGTAGCGTGCTGTTCTCATGTACTCCCTCCCAACACCAGAATATGAACCTCCAAAGGAATTCCAAGTTACACATTTAAACTCGATGCATCGACATCATATGAATCGTAATACTTAGATCAGTACTCCTGGCTCTGCCACATCTCTGGAGAAAACAAAGTTCACTGCGTGCTCCTCATGTGGTGTTAATAATTGGTATCAAGTATCGACTTACTATGACTGCGTTGAAGCTGTGACCAAGTAATTGTTTGAACCAAATGACAAGTCAATGGAGGCACACGTCCAACTTAGTGCATCTCTCATGAACAAAAGCGATCGTCAGCTATAACTCAATTTTACCTTGTAAATTCAACCTCTCTTCCTATAAAACCGATCCCAAAGTTGGTCAATTCGATGACATTGTCGTGGGTTCAAACATGAGAGCCCCACAACAATGAATTCCCGGATGCCGCATCTTGAATTTCTATTACAAAAAAAGTTAGATTTTTAATCATTAATAGGCTAATAATTTGGTCTATATATTCAACTGCCCACTTGGACGGGTGTTGGGGTGGCCAACTTTTGTGAGAGCTCAGATGTCCCACTGGAAAAGGTGTCAACGAAATACATATGCCGCCAAATCGTACTCACTCAGACCCAAAGTGCATCATTCACCTCAAATTAATGACGGGATTTAATGGTCGGACTCTAATAACAACAGCAACGATAACTAGGGTTGGTAAAAAAAAGCATCTTCCCATTGGCTGCGAGAGTCGGGACCTCCGTGGAGGACCAATCAAAAGCGTGGGTGCCCTACACGTCGGCCGGGGCAGGCAACGAATCACGACATCGTTATCGTGCACGCAAATCGGACCCGCCCGTGACCGTTGGATGCGATCATCGACCGCTGGGATTGTACTTGATCCCGCCCAGCGGCCGGGCGCGGGCCGGGTTGGTGACGTCGCCCTATTTTGTCTCATCTCGCCGCCGTACGTCAGCTGCCCACGTGAGCGCCCCGAGCACGCCCGGCCCCGCCCCTCATGAAGCCAACAATAAAAATCCCCGCGCCCCCGTCCTTTGTGCCAGCCTCGGTCAGACTTGCCTCGCTCTCTTTGCCTCATCCCTTCCATGTCTCTTCGACCCTCTCCGGTATATATCTTCCCCGCCCCTGCGCTTTCTCACGCTCGATAGCGAACCCCGCGACCCAGGCGTGCATCTCATGGATCCTTCCAATCTCCACTGTCGGAGCCACGACGAGTTCTCGTCGGAATCCTCCGGCCGGTCGCCGGACTCCCTCCCCTTCAACGTCAACGACAGCGACGAGATGGTCCTGTTCGACATGCTGGCGGAGGCCACCGCCCCCAGGCCCGACGAGGCCAGGGACGGGGAGGCCGAGTCGAAGAGCAGGGACGAGGAAGGGCTGCTGCGGCGGCGGACGCCGGAAGATCGGTGCTACCGCGGCGTCCGGAAGCGGCCGTGGGGCAAGTTCGCGGCGGAGATCAGGGACTCGACCCGGAACGGGATTCGGGTGTGGTTGGGCACGTTCGACACCGCGGAGGCCGCCGCGCTGGCCTACGACCAGGCGGCGCTGTCCATGCGGGGGCAGCTCGCGGTGCTCAATTTCCCGGTGGAGCGGGTGCAGGCGTCGCTGCGGGAGCTGGAGTGGGGCAAGGACGACTGCTCCCCGGTGATGGCTCTCAAGAAGAAGCACTCCCTGAGAAGACGGCGGTCATCGAGCATAAAGGACAAGGTGGCGCCGACCAGGATACCGAATGTTCTGGAACTGGAAGACCTCGGCGCAGACTACTTGGAGGAGCTCCTCAGTGTATCGGAGTCTTCAAAACCATGGTAACCCTTCTCCTGCTCTCCACCGCTGCCATCTCACGCCCGGAGGACCTCATCATTTCCTCCTCCATAATTGGAGAATCCAATCACCTGCTCAACCTACAGCCACACTCCATGAAACTCGGATCCAGCTCCCCCTCACCATTTTTTATTCTTCTTCCCCTCTCCCTCCCTCTCTCTCTCTCTCTCTATCGAAAGCCCCCATCAGATAAGCAGTGCTGCATTATTATGCGGGCCCCGAAAACGATGTAAGAAAAGATGTACATGTCTGTTTCAGATCCATTGAATCCACGGGAAAGTTGAGCACGACGCCTTTGCTCTCTTCACATCATATCGATCACCGGCCACTGTTCATCCCCTCACATACGAAGCCTCCTTTACGGGAGGATTCTTACGCGTACCATATCTGGTGCCGATGTCAGCATCCTTCCAACCCTACATTACATTTCATGAACTCATTTCTCACTACCACATATGGCATCTTGTGGCATATAATTATTGAAGGATAATATATTTAATGCTTCTTAAAGGAGCTTATCTAAAAAATGGATTAGTTAGACAGCTCAAGCACTGTGCAGCTTATAATATAATCCCACAAAAGCTGATCTGATAACTGTCACATACTAATAAATTCTGGTTCACCAAACGAGATCTATTTCACAATCCAACATCGATTATATACTGTAAAGAATAACAGTTTACGCTTCTTTTCGTTGATCGACAAAGGTGTGCCGATACATGGTACGTGGACGGACAGCAACTCCTTATTTTAGTGTGGCCTTCAGGTTCTTTTACAGTGGCCATTGTCGTGAGACCTCCTCAGATACCTCGGTGCACTTGTTCCTTCTCATGATCAAGCTCTTGGTTCATGATTCTGGTAAAACTCAAACTTCTTTTGCGGTAAACACAAGGTGTTTATCTTCCTTTCTTTATCCGTTCTTTCCAGAAGAGAACTGGACATGTTTTGGCTGAAACAAGCATGTGTCTGCAGAGATATATAATTTGAACAGCAGCCTATCCAAATGTGTTGGTCAGAAATGGTGTGGACGAAAAGAAGCTGCCTGGAACGTGAGTTGTCTGGCGACTCGACATGGTGTTGGATGAGTCCACATGGTCAACATGACCAGGTCAAAGTTCAGGGGCCGTTGACCTGTTACTTTGAAGTTAAATGTTGGACCGGGCTTGATGGACCAATGCATTTTATCGACCCTAATCTCGTTTACATACGTACATACAGTGTGATTATATGGTGCATGAAATATTATTTGATAATCCAACTACAGCTATCATGTAGTCATCAAAATGTCGAGCATTGTGACATTTAGAGAGGAAAAGGAGGTAAAGTTTCAGCGTCTCCTACCTATCCTGCTTCAGTTCGAGAACGAAAAAAACATTTGCATCTCGTATCTCACTTTAGGACGATGACAAAAACATTCTTATCTCGTATCTCTCTTCGGTCATTGTTGCAAAACACTATGGCAGTGGTGGTGTCTTTGGTGAGATCATTACTCATAACTAGCTTAAGAGTTTAAATTTAGTTCCATACTCAGTACTTTCTTTATGCATTACACTGATGTGGCATGTTTAATATGCCCTAATTTGACTCTCTTAAGCCCAAACCAATAAAAAATAATAATACTGATTAGTAAGGGGATGATAATGATGGGCATATAAAAGAGAATCATACATGGAGACAACTTGTATGTTGTACGAGAACTCATGCGATCCATGGGAAGAAGAAAGATAAACACATAAAAAAACATGTTGTGAATAAATCATGACAAAATAATTACACTCTTGATCTAATCCGCATAATGATTAAATTGTTTATTGTTCTCAACCTTCGATTTTAGTGGTTCGATGAATCCAAAAGCCTCGCACTCGTCGATCGCAAGTCATGTTTGAACCGCAATACATCGATTGTTTTGTGTGTGGGTTTGGGTCCGCGATATAAATGTGGCTTTACGTATCATCTTAACATCTATCTTTTCAACACTATATTGAGAAAACTTCCGTTTATCCCTACAAACATGTCGAATGTTTTATAGATAGTTCTTTGACAACTTTCTTTGAGCTTTCAAATTGTACGTAACTTTAAGGTTAAAACTAAGTATAGTTTATGTTATAAGTAAAACTTGATTTCAGAATGTGCCAATTAAATTTTCTGAAATTATTGACCATCCCCTTGGGATATTATTGATATTTTCTTAATATAAAATTATTGGTTAAAGAAAATTAGATTTTTCTCATAAAATATCTATTTTTTTTATTTGATGTATTTAATTTTCTCTAATATCCTAAATATTTTTCATCAATGCCTTTTTCTTCTTTGATAAATGGCTTCCATCCCATCGTTTGATTTTTCTTTTGGTTTGGCTCGTCATTATCATCTTTTTTCCCTTAGTAAAGGCCCCATTGATTTCATCTTGTCATAGTTCCACTCTATTATATCAAATTGTGATCAACGAGAGATATTTAGGATATAAAAAAATAATGTCACCAAATAAATACTAAAAATAAGGGTTCATAAAAAGCCAAAAAAAGAGAGAAAATTTTCATAAAAATCGTAAAATTCTCCGTGTACGGTCAGAAACTTCAGCCATCGGATATAAGAATCCACGCATCGTCTCCGGTGAGATTTTTGCTACGCTTACGAGGCAGGAAACACTTTTCTAACGAATAACAAGCCATCAAACCCGCACACTATGACGTCATTTATCGCAGGTATCATTCTAACGTGATTGATTTCGTGCACCATGAATCGATGGGAACAGGCGATCAGGGCTCGAAGACGAGGCCTTCACGTACGTCTTTATCGCCCTAAATTCAACTCGCGCTGCGAAACTAATACTGAAGTCGTCTCTTGCGTTCGGTCGCCTCAAAAGGGGGAGGAGAGGATCTCCTTTTTGCGATCGAGGGAGTAATAGAGAGGAATGATCGCAAAGATCGCGCTTTTAGGTGGTTTTCCGTGAACAGAAGAAAAAGGATCGCCATCTTCTCCCTCGCTCCCGTCCTCGGCGCTCGTGCAGTCATCGTGATCACCCTCTCCTTTAATTCGGTTTCTTCCCTGTCCTTTTTCTCTCTCTGAAGCTTTTCGGCGAAGGATCGAGCCGGATGGATCGTATTCTGCTGGATGATATCATAGGGCGGCTGCTGGAGGTGAAGGAGCGTAAGCCCGGGAAGAAGGCGCATCTGAAGGAATCCGAGATCCGGCAACTCTGCGCCGTGTCCAAGGAGATCTTCTTGCGGCAGCCTAATCTTCTTGAGATCGACGTGCCCATCAAGATCTGCGGTAATTGCTAGGTTCCTTCCTTTCCCCCCTTTCACATGTGAAAAATTAGTTTTTGGGTGTTGGTACCGATTATTTGTTAGGTGAAGTTTTGAGGATTTTTTGGGCTGTGTAATTAATTATTATTTATCTTTTTTCCCGTAAGAATCGATATAAGTTGCATATGTTTTAGTCGTGCTAGTTACTCTGTTCGAGTAATATTAGCGGTATGACAAGTGTGTATGTTTTACGATTCTCTTTTCGGCTTCACTTATTTAAGACATCCTCAATCGTAATTCATAAAATTTCATCCTTCGGCAATTTTGCTTAATCAGAAAATAGTTGTTTTAGAGTCTTATTTCAATTTTATTAACTAGTTAGGTACATGACTTTGTATTATTGGCTGATAGAGTTCACTTTATTTTGCATATAAACTTTTAAATTGTCTCCATTTTTTCCTGAAAAAAATTGCAGCTTATCTTGAGTGATTCAATGGTTAGATATTTTGTTTGTATGTCTTGTGGGCTAGTCAGCACATCTCAGTAGTGGTAAGTGCTTCCGGTTAGTTACGATGAAATACTCTCTTTGCTAGTATGAATATAGTTGCTGCATTGTATGAAAAAGAAATGTTGCAACCAATTTATCGTTAAAGAAGCACATACGGTTATTGGCAAGTTGCAACCTGCAGGTATAAGTTAGGATCAAAGAAGGTAGCTCTATACTGGTAAAGATGGATATTAGTTTAGCGATGGATAGGGAGGATGGGGATCCTCTGACATGGATTAAAACAATACATGCAAACAAAATGTATTTATGTCACGGACGGATTGCAGAATTATGGTCTTAGGATTGCCTTTGTTCATGCGTTCCACATTGAATTATATTCATCATGAATGAATTACCAAAAATGAATAAAGGCAAAAGGTTCATGGTGTCAGGTTTTTGGTCTTCTGTTATATTGGATAACATGCAATAAACATTAGACTACTTGAAATATATGTGCAGTGAAGAAAGTCAGACCACAATGAAGAAGGGAATCAGTGCAAGAAAGTAGTGCAAACAGAATAAAAAAAATACAATCAAGTTTGGTTCCACATTGAATTATATTCATCATGAATGAATTACCAAAAATGAATAAAGGCAAAAGGTTCATGGTGTCAGGTTTCTGGTCTTCTGTTATATTGGATAACATGCAATAAACATTAGACTACTTGAAATATATGTGCAGTGAAGAAAGTCAGACCACAATGAAGAAGGGAATCAGTGCAAGAAAGTAGTGCAAACAGAATAAAAAAAATACAATCAAGTTTGGTTTGCTGAATTTCTGAATTCTGAATATACCTTATTGACTTGGTAAATTTGACTGTTTAGAGCATCTGACCTTGTGCTTTCTTATGGCCTCAGGTGATATTCATGGCCAATATTCTGATCTACTGAGGCTTTTTGAGCTTGGAGGATTTCCACCTGCTTCCAATTATCTTTTCTTGGGTGACTACGTAGATCGAGGAAAACAAAGCCTTGAAACTATATGCCTTCTCTTGGCATATAAAATAAAGTATCCTGAGAACATCTTTCTCCTGAGGGGAAACCATGAATGTGCTTCTATCAACCGTATATATGGCTTCTATGATGAATGCAAACGGAAATATAGTGTGAAGTTATGGAAAGTATTCACAGATTGCTTTAATTGCCTACCTGTAGCTGCTCTTATTGATGAAAAAATTCTCTGCATTCATGGTGGTCTTTCTCCTAGTTTAACAAGTTTGGAACAAATTCAAAACATTACACGCCCTGTTGATGTGCCAGACAGTGGTCTGCTATGTGATCTTCTCTGGTCGGATCCTAACAAAGATATTCTGGGTTGGGGAATGAATGACAGAGGTGTTTCTTTTACTTTTGGCCCCGATAAGCTGTCTGAGTTCCTTGAAAAGAATGATCTGGATCTTATCTGCCGTGGTCATCAGGTTATAAATAATTACCTTTGTCTCTGCATATTGTCTTGCTGAGCAGAATGCCCTATTTTTGGTCAATATTGCTGCTTTTCTTTTTAGGTCGTTGAAGATGGATATGAGTTCTTCAGTGACAAGCAACTTGTAACCATTTTCTCTGCACCAAATTACTGTGGCGAATTTGACAATGCTGGTGCAATGATGAACGTAGATGATACCCTAATGTGCTCCTTCCGGATACTGCAGTCTTCAGAGAAGACAAAAGGTTTCCATTTTTGAAGTCTAGATCTAAAAATCTGAAACACCTGCACCAGCAGTCAAGGTAGGTACTGACATTCTTGGAGTGCCTGAACAAATGTGGTTCATATAGTGTACCCAAAGTATACAAACTCTATACATTTTGCCTTCACCTTTTTCTACTTTGTATATTTTATTACTTAACAGGTTGCTGATATTTCAAGCTAAAAAACTGACACCAAAGTCTAAGATGTTTGATTTTTTATATATATCATTCCAGAATGGATACAGAATATTTAAAATTCACCAGCATGTGTGTTAGCTGTGGTTATTGCCATAATGATGAAGCCCTAACATCAAGCCCAGATTTGTTTAAGCTCAGTTTGATATTAATTGCAAACCTAAGCGACCCAAGATATGCTTATGTAGGTTCAAGTTATCCTTAGTTGTGTCCTAATAATGTGAGATCTGATTTTCAATTGTATTTTCTCTTTTTGTGAATTTCAGTGAAATTTCATCATCCTCTTTATTGGTTGCTTTAGAGAAAAGATAATGCTTTTAGTTCTCTTGGTAATTTTGAGTCCCGTTTTTAGTGTATGGGTCAGAAAAGTTATTCAGTGTATATGATATCTGTTATAGATGCCTGCTTGATGGAATTTTCTCATATTATGAACTTCCAAATAAAGTCATACATACATGCATACATATACATTTATTCTTATACATATACATCAAATCCTGGTTGCAGTTTAGAAGTTCTGTCAAGTCTGTGAATAAGAGATGCACATGTAGGAAAAAGGTTTTCTTTTTTGTTTTGCCAACACATGTAGGAAAAGGTTGATTGGTTGTGTTGTATGATGAGTTTTGATTTGTGAATACAAGTTTCCTTGGCTACTACATATTCTTCTTTTCACTCATGGGGTTCTCATTCTTTCTTCTTTTGACCTACCTTCTGCTCTATTTTCTCTCTTCTCTAGTATCTAATCTCCCTGTATCTGAAGTCTAATATGTCTACTTGGTTTTGTAACCATATGATGCACTTTTGTTAATCAATTGCTCCAAGGAACAACTATAATAATCATTGCTGCATGTACTTGTGTTTTCTGTTATCATCTTTTTGAACATGAATCTTATCCACTGCTATATTACATGTAGTTAGCCTGTTCCATGTTGACCCTGCATTTTTAATTTCATTTTCATCAGCGTGGCTTGTTACAGTGGTTGAGCCTGACCATCTTGGCAAATGTATTCTTCAGCAGGGTTAGACTTTACTCGAGCCTTGTTGAACATTGGCCTCTAGTTTGGTTCAAAATTGAAGAGTTGTCATGTTTAACTTTCTAAACATGTTTCTATTTCTATAATCATCGTATGTGATGTTATGTGCATCATTTTCCAATCATATTTAACATGAAACTCACGTGCATGTTATCTAGTCTATGTATAATATTGACTAATATAGATCATATCTCTAGCCTACACAAATGTTGATCATGAACTTAATTTCAAACCCTGTTTTTGTTCAGACTTGGCTTCTTCACATATTAGTTCAGTTTACTCAATCTGAGAATCAACCCAAGTATGAGCACAATTATAGAGACAGTTCACATCTCATCCCTATATCAACTGAGGATTGCAGTGTTCGATCTAGCCAAACTTTTAGAAGTACATGCCGTGAATTTTAAAAGATTTAAGACCTTAATTTTATTTCTTTTTCTTTTTCATTTTGCCGTTACATGTCAAAGCTTTATCAGTGTATGCCAGGAGATTTTTGTTTTGAGAGCTTTGCCCCTCTGCTTTCTTCACTATTGTCAAAAGTTCAAGTTTGAGATATCTTGTTTTTCTGTGTTTGATTGCCAAATAAGATGCCAAAAGATTGCTGCTTTTGGCACTCTACTCTTTTCTTTTGACCACACCTCGCCTCAAAACAAGTACTCTCCTCTGGCTATTTGAACTAAGTCACTAACCACATCTGCAGTAATAGGTCTGAATGCACTAGATCGTACAAAACACTTACTCGCCCCCCAAGAGATTCCTACTACTAGATCTAAGTAAAGTTACAACATCTACTAGATCTAAGTAAAGATACAACATACCCTTCTTTTGAACCGGAACAGAAACATTATTTCCTCGCACCTACCGAAGAATGGGATTGACTACTTGCTGAACACTAGTGGTGACTTGGCCCCGGCAAAAAGGCTGTTTTTGTTGAACTCTGGCTCATATACTTCTTATACTTGATGGAGGTCAAGGAATCAAAGATTTATCCAAACTGGAAGGACTGCTCAGTCAATAAATGCCATAGTAGACTTATGGGATTTTTCTTACTTCCATTATCTTAAATTTTTTGCAGTAAATTGATTCATATAAGTAAAAAAAGAGTTTTCTGCTCTCTCAAAGACCTGGCACAACCCACATCACAGTTATCCAATTATCTCATTATCTGGAATGTCAAATGGAAATTTGACTAGAAACACAAATTTGTCGGTCATTTGATCTTCTGCATAATATTTTCTTGTACCGTACTATCTTGTGGTGTTAGGCTTCTTTTATAAATTGCTCTCATCAGTTCTGTCCTCTCATCACATTGTTGTATTCTGTGATCAGCTTTTCCTTGGTGCCACGCATGAGACTCGCTAGTCACGGTATACCTATGCGGCATGCTGTTACAATGACCAGTGCTTTTAGAAGGACGATGCCACTCATGTTTTTGTATTTGTATCTACGAGGAGCGACGGCATGTAGCTGTATGTATGCTTACTAGAATTCAGTTTCTATCTTATGTGACATGAATTTTAATTCGGTCCTGTTGTCTGCTGTGCAATGAATAATAGTTCATTGTTTTAATAACCAAGTCTGTATAATAATTTTCAAAATAATAGTTCGTTAGATCCTCCAGCCGTGTGTACCAGAATTCTGATACGGAAACAATTTGATGAGTGATACAATGGCATGGCCAGATAACAGTATATCTGATCTTTCTTTGGGTGGTTTTCTTGTGTTGAATTGCTGCTCTCTTTGATTGCAATGTTTCTTGTGGCTTTATCACCATCCTTTGCATTGAGCAGTCTTCAGATCTTATTTTTGGTAGCTTTGTCAGCCATCATGGAGTTTATTACCATCAACACCCATATAGAAAGTTGGATCTGTTGGCAATGGAACCCCTCGTATGAAGAAAATTAGGATTCTTACTTCTGATTGACTATTATTTGCTTGCTTTAAACTGGTGAAAAGTCAATGCAATAATCGTGATAGTATTTTTGTGTTTTGGTAGAAAATATTGACTATTTTTAACAATGCAACATGAGTGATTATTGTTCTTGCCTATTTCAAAATATTGATCATTGTGGCCAGAAGCTAAAAGGGAATCACCATTAGTGTTGCAGAAGATTGAGCACAAAACTACAGAGAGAGAGAGAGAGAGAGAGAGAGAGAGAGAGAGAGAGATGAACAGCGAAAGCTGTGTCCGTGAAAACTGCGACCGTCAAAGGATCGGCGCTGGGTTGTAGGGGGGCGTAACCGTTTCTGTACGCAGCCAACGCAAGATATGACGGCCGACCAAGACCTGGGGCCGCCGTTAGACTCTTTCGGATCCTCAGAATATTCGCCCCTAAGATTCTGCTTCTCCACCCTCGCTCGCGTACCCCACTGGCTCTTCCATAAATCCCAGTCTGCCTCCTCCTTCCTTTCTCGCCTCCTCCATTTGTGTCTCGAATCCTCCTCTCCGCTTCTGTTCGCCTTCCTCCTCCGGATCACAAGGTACTTGAACTTGTTCTCGTTCTGTGGCTGCTTTGCTGAGATTTTGATTGGTGATCGTTCGGCATTAGGGATTTTGTTTGAGCTTTCTTTCTCTTTCTTGAGAGAGAGAGAGAGAGAGAGAGAGAGAGGTTATGTGTGATATTAGATAAGATTCGATGAACTTATGAGTATTAATTTTCTTATTTCAATGTGAATGACTTTATTATGATCTTATCAATCCTCCCTTTCCCTCAATGAGTTAATCTGCCCTCTGTATCATACTTTATCAATGAGTATATCGTATGATTTTATCTTTTTTCTTATTTCTCAATCAAACACGAGACTAAATGGTCTTTATCACCGAGGTTTTCAGTGTCAAATAGCGATCTCCTCTGTTTCTCAGCAAAATTCTGTGTGTTTTCTTCTTTCCCTCGACTACTTGCTTCATGGGTTCAATGATTGCATCTGCATGTATGAATCAAGCAGTTCATATTGACCTTCTTAAAGATGCTATTGTGATCTGCGTTGGTGCATGACTTCACGGAGTGAGTTGATACAAGTGATAGGAGAGCAGTAGAGTGAGCATGGCGCAGCAGCTCCAAGTCCTCAGCGCGCTCGACGCCGCCAAGACGCAGTGGTACCACTTCACTGCGATCGTCATCTCCGGCATGGGCTTTTTCACCGACGCCTACGACCTCTTCTGCATCTCCCTCGTCACCAAGCTCCTCGGCCGCATCTACTACCACGTCGACGGCTCGCCCACCCCTGGTATCCTCCCTCCCCAGGTCTCCTCCGCCGTCAACGGCGTTGCCTTCGTCGGCACCCTCTCCGGTCAGCTCTTCTTTGGCTGGTTGGGCGACAAGCTGGGCCGCAAGCGCGTCTATGGCATGACCCTCATGCTCATGGTCCTCTGCTCCGTCGCCTCTGGGCTCTCCTTCGGCCACTCCCCCAAGGGCGTAATGGCCACCCTCTGCTTCTTCCGCTTCTGGCTCGGCTTTGGCATCGGCGGCGACTACCCTCTCTCCGCCACCATCATGTCGGAGTACGCCAATAAGAAGACCCGCGGCGCGTTCATCGCCGCCGTCTTCGCCATGCAGGGCCTCGGCATCCTCGCCGGCGGGATGGTGACCATCGCGGTCTCCACCGCGTTCAAGAACAGGTTCCAGGCTCCTCCCTACGCCGTCGACCCTGCGGGCTCGACCGTCCCCGAGGCGGACTACGTGTGGCGATTGATCCTCATGTTCGGATCGTTACCGGCGGCGCTGACCTACTACTGGCGGCTGAAGATGCCCGAGACTGCGCGATACACCGCCCTCGTCGCGAAGGACGCGAAGCAGGCGGCGTCGGACATGTCCAAGGTACTCCAGGTCGAGATCGAGGAGGAGCAGTCGACGGTGGAGCAGATCGCCAAGGCGCCGACGAACACGTTTGGCCTCTTCTCGAAGGAGTTCCTCCGCCGCCACGGCCTCCACCTGCTCGGCACCACCACCACCTGGTTCCTCCTCGACATCGCCTTCTACAGCCAGAACCTGTTCCAGAAGGACATCTTCAGCGCCATCGGATGGATTCCCAAGCCCGCCACCATGAACGCGCTCGAGGAGGTCTTCCGAATCGCCCGGGCGCAGACCCTCATTGCCCTCTGCGGCACGGTGCCCGGTTACTGGTTCACGGTCGCGCTCATCGACGTCATCGGCCGCTTCACGATCCAAGTCCTCGGCTTCTTCATGATGACAGCGTTCATGCTCGGCCTGGCCATCCCCTACCACCACTGGACCACCAAGGGAAACCACATCGGCTTCATAGTCTTGTACGCATTCACGTTCTTCTTCGCCAATTTCGGGCCCAACAGCACCACCTTCATCGTCCCGGCGGAGATCTTCCCCGCGCGGCTCCGGTCGACGTGCCACGGCATATCGGCGGCTTCCGGGAAGCTGGGCGCGATCGTGGGTTCCTTCGGCTTCCTGTACTTGGCGCAGAACCAGGACCCGGCCAAGGCTGACCGCGGCTACCGGGCCGGCATCGGGGTGAGGAACTCGCTCTTCCTGCTCGCCGGGTGCAGCCTCCTTGGGCTCGCTTGTTCCTTCCTGGTCCCGGAATCGAAAGGCAAGTCGCTCGAGGAGATGTCCGGCGAGACCGAAGGCGAGGAACAGGTGGCGGCCGGACCCAACAGGACTGTCCCAGTGTAGTAATCATCGCGTTATTTGTTGTTTCTGCTCTCTCACCTTCTCTGTTATCTCATGTTAATAAGAATGTTGTATTTGTTTAGGATAAGCCCATTGGGCCGATCTGCTTCGCAGTGACCACGACTCATGTCACACCTTCAATCAGAAAACCAACGAAATAACCGAGACGCGCTTCAAAACCTCCTCCGTTGACCATACATACGACGACTGATGTCACACCTTCGATCAGAAAACCAACGAAATAACCGATACGCGCTTCAAAACCTCGTACGTTGACCATACATGCCACGGCTCATGTCACAGCTTCAATCAGAAAACCACCGAGCCGCGCTTCAAAATTACCTGCGTCGACCGACGTCCAATCTGCGGGGCCCGTTACGCAGCTGCCAACGGAATCGACCCATCTCAGTCCATGGTGTGCTCCCCGGCCGGGTAGCGTACGCCACCTGGACGTTCAGATCGAGGAGCCTCCAGATGGACGGCCAGTGTGGCATCCTCGGCTTAAGCCCACCGTCCGTCAACCAAGTGGAGAGCAAGTGCGTGGCGTCGCTTTGCGCTGCGCGGCTTCGCGGTCCACCTCGACGAACGTCTCCATCAGGTATCAACGGTGATGATCCATCGAGCTGGTGGCTAACCCTTTCATCGGACGGCTATCGTGTTCCCTCTTCCTTGTAGTATCAATTAATTCTGTGCTTCCTCCTTACCAACCTTGCTTACTAAACTTTGCTTTTGCTGTCACCGGTTGCCTCACCTCTCTCTCTCTTTCTCTCTTTCTCAAGAAACTCCCTCTCTCTGGGAGAGGTGGGCTTTGGTGGGGGAGTGGAAACCTCTGTTCTGTGCATCTCTTTTTGCTTGCGATCGCGGTGGTCTTTGTTCCGGCATGGGTTCTCGCCGTCGCTCGTCGGGGATCCTTTGAGTTACTCTCTTCTCGGGAAGATCTACCCACTTCGACTAAGTGTTTTCTTCCGATTCGACGGCTTCTTGGTTTGACAATCGAGAAAGGTGAGATGAGTTTGAATTCGGACAAGCCTTGTTTGAGAATTGAAAGTTGTTTATCCCTTGAATTTGGGTTTGACCTTTGTTATGATTGTATCTAGGCTTTGCTCTTTGGTGGAGCAATTGGATTTTGAGGACTGTTTAGACTGGTTCCTGGTGGATAGTCAAAATCGCAATATTTAGTTCGATTGTGGATAAAAAGGAACGAATTTTGTTTCGTTTTAATTCGTTTATAGGTTCCTTGGGTTTAAATTGTAGTGAGTAGAGTTGTCTGGTCAAAGAATTTGTAGCGAGTCAGAGAAGATGGAATTTTAAAGAATTGTTCCTTTTTTATACAATCGTTTCTTATTCCTCCGTGTGATAATATGAATGGAAGGTGTTTTAATGTCACAAGGAACAGGTTTTTGTTCTTTTGCTGCTTACAAAGATGTCCTTGTATGGGAGCCAAAGTCGGTTGCAGGAATCCATTTTCGTTAGGACTAAAAGAGGAAACTTCCCGTGTAATTTTTCTTCTTGGGAAGAAAACCAGCATCCAGGGAAGCATGTATTTGGGATGGTGTCACTAATTCTACTTAGTTTATCTTTGTACCGAAATATAACTTGAAATTAAAAATATTAGTTGGTCTTTTTCCCTTCATTTAGGGTTTTGAAAAATGGACTTTATTGTTGATTGAACATAGTAGATCTAAGATTCAAATCTTCTTTAGCTAATATTAAATATCTACCAACCAATTTTAGGTTTTTTACATTTTGGAAATGAAGTGTTTCCCATTCCTAAATGGAGCATCGAAGGCGGAGCTCCAAGCAAGATTTTCTGCATCAGTTCGGTCCAACAGTACAACATCAACTGAATGTAATGTGAGAAGATCAGGACCTGAGTTTAACACTGGGGATGTTTCCAGTATTGGTGCTGATTCCATGGGAAGGTCACTGTACCCTAGCTTCTCCCAGATACCAAGCAATCTCAGGGTTTTCACATTTTCGGAACTAAGGAATGCCACAAGGAACTTTAGCAGGTCACTGATGGTTGGGGAAGGTGGGTTTGGATGTGTTTACAGGGGAACAATTAAGAGCTTCAAAGATCCAAATATGAGGATCGAGATTGCTGTCAAACAACTAAATCGTAAGGGGCTGCAGGCAAGTTTCTTTTTGCATATTTTCTTGCTGTCGCAGATTGTCATGTGCTATACATTGCTTGTTTCACTTAATAACTGTTTAATTTTATTTAGAAGTAAACTGAAGAATTACTTACATCATATGGATATATAAACATGCTGAGTTAAGGCTTAAAACCTCTACTTTTCCTAGTAAAACGTTTGATGATTTTTTAAAGGAATTTTGCCTTGGTACATAAGGAAGAGCATTTGAAATTTTATGCAAGTAAAATTTGAAGAAATCTATTTTGTCATCCTTAAGAGTAAGGTGCTAGTTAGAAATATAATCTATTTCCAAATTAAAGCGTTATCAAAAGAGGGGAAGAGGAGGAGGAGGATACATGCCTGTGTGGACTAGGTGGGTGGCATGAGCAACATATACGAGAAGGATAAGGAGGAGGAGCAGGAAGAGGAGGATACATACCTGATAGACTAGTGGTGGTGGGTGGCATGAGCAACAGACAGGTGGCTGGGGGCGGCAAGGGATGTGAGGAAGGCGAGTGAGAGAGATCGAGAGAAAGGATGTGGGATGGGGGTTGTTTTAACCCTAAAGGTTAAATTAAAAAAAAGAAATGGGCTTACTGCCAGGTTTAGGAGGGTTGGCACCTGGCAATCAATGAATTGGCCATCCGAAAGGGGTGTTCTGCATGCTAGTTCAAGTTTGGACTGGTAAATATCGCCTAGTAGGTACTGGTCAGTGAAATTAGGAACCATGCTGTAAATATCTGCATACCATTCTTTTTCCTCTTGTTAGTGTTTTTGTGTTTGTATATCTGTTGAACATTCTGACATCAGCACCTTGTGTGTGACTGAAGGAGGTTTCAAGTATATGATGTTTCTGACCAGTGAACATGAGAAAAGTTGTATCTTTAAGCATGCCCAGAGGCCATATCTCTTTTCCAATACACTTCATTCGTAGTGTTGACTGTCTATGTTACATTATGCAAGAAAATCATACATATCAGACACGGATTGTTTACTGAATGGTACTAACTAAAAACTACCCTTTTATTGACCCCTTTGTTTTTATGTGATCTTTTTAGTTTAATTTTTTTGAAAATGATTTTGTTCCATTTATATGTGTGTTCATATGTATGGTGAGGAATCTTCATTGTACTATTCCTTGTAGGGGCACAGAGAATGGTTGAATGAAGTTAATGTTCTTGGGGTGGTTGAGCATCCGAATCTTGTCAAATTAATAGGTTATTGTGCTGAAGATGATGAAAGGGGAATACAACGGCTTTTGGTATATGAGTATATGCCAAATGGAAGTGTAGAGGACCATCTGTCACGTCAATTTAAGACAATACTTTCTTGGTCCATGAGACTAAGGGTAGCTCTTGATGCTGCTCGTGGATTGACATACTTGCATGAACAAATGGATTTCCAGGTTACAAATCAACTTATCTATTAGTTTTTATTACATGGTTGACATGTCGATTTTTTATATCATGCATCATGGTTCTTACAACTGTGAGTTAATCTTTTAACTTGTACATTCTGTTACTCTACTTTTTATTTGTCATAATTGGATATGTTTCCATAAGGCGATGATTCTTGTAATTTTTATGCTTCAGTTTTGTACTTGCTGTTCAAAAATTTATAGACGAGAAAGTCTTAAAACTATGAACTTATTAAGGCTAAATTAAGAAATGAAATTTAGAACTTGGAGTCACTGCAATTTCTGAAAAATAGGTTGAACATTGCTTCTTGTGTGGCTAGAAAGTGATTATGTTTGTGCTTTCTCCACTGTTTATCTATGTCTATATAATAGGGAGAGTGAGACTTCAAAGAGGAACTGGGAGCTACCGAACAACTTGCATTCACATTTATATTAAGTTTGTGGTTTTTGGTATTATCAAGTTTTAATAACTTGTATATGATGTTTAGCTCCAGATTTGCTCAGCGGTGACCATTACTTCACCTGGACTTTTTGTTTGCATTTGTCTAGATAAATGAAAACTGTAGCACAAAATTGGAGACCAGATGTTTACATTGGACCCCACTTTTATTGAATAGAGTCAATAGGCATATTTCTTTCTTGTCATTTTCATATTTTTAAATTTCATTAGGTAGTATGTCGATCAGTGTTAAGAAAATAGTTCTTTCTCCCAACTCTTGATTTCTAGTTGTTAAGATCCTAAACTTGGTCTTCTATTTTGGGATGCCTGCATCAATCCTTAGCATGGAACCACCGTCAAAATTCAACGAGGAAGAACAAGATAAGGACACAACTTATGATGGTGGCAATAGAACCTTTATATCAATCTTTACATCTACTATTGAGTCTGATAATTTCAGATTCAGACACAACCTGACTTGCCTACAGGTCATGCTTGACCAGTATCTTTTCATGAACATAGTTCATCCCTTTAAGTAGATTGGAGCCTTTCTGGATATTTCAGGTCAAGAGCTGCCACTGCTGAATTGACTCTTCTAAGTTCTTGAAGCCTACAAGACAGTTGTTTTTTTGCTTGAATGACAACATTTTCTTGTATTTGTCAAAAACAGAAGACAGTAATTTTAACATTTGAGTTTATTTATCATTTTCTCAAGAAACTACTAAAATAGACTTTGATATAACCTAAAGATCATTTTTGCCAAATATTTCTACCAAAAATGTTAATCTCACTTATTACATCAGATTGTTTTATGTTATTTGGCAGATTATATTCCGAGATTTTAAAAGCTCCAACATTCTTTTGGATAAAGACTGGAATGCAAAATTGTCTGACTTTGGCTTGGCTAGACAAGGACCGACAGAAGGAATTAGTCATGTTTCAACAGCAGTAAGTGATGTCAAAATGCCAACGGTTCATGCTTCATCACAACTCTTTTCAATGCTTTGCAAAAATATTTTGAATTGTGTATGTGGTTCTTTTATCTTTGTTTTATAGATAGACGTGAAAGAATTAAGAAAATTTAATTTTCCAATCCATAACCACCATAACCAGGCTGATGGCATCCTGGTGTCTACATGATTACAAGTGCACAAATGCCTTTGTGGTTATATTCAATAATCAGATTTTGTTTGAAGTTATGGATAAATTATGCTGTCCCATTAACTATGTACATGCTTATCAGGTTAGGAATGATCACTTAGTTGTGATGCATTAGCAGGCCTGATGCACTGTGTACATACTTTTCCTGATGACATAGTATATAAGAGCAAGTAATTCGCTCAAAGAATGTTTGGTAAGTCTAAATGGTAAGGTAAATGATCCAATGATGGAAATAGTCCAAACATTGTCCTGTGCACAGCATGAGAACTTTTGACAAGCGATAGAGCATCATTTGACAACAAAGTGGTAGTCAATCAAGAACAAAATATTAACTGAACGCCACTTCAATCAAAAAATTTGTTTGATCGTGTTTTTAAAAGGTTCAGGAATAAATTATGCAGTAGGAGTAACTTTTTCCATGTTTCGTTGAAGTTGCACTTTCTGAAAGTAACATTAGCTTTGGTATGCATGTCATAAGTTTACTTACCTGATAATATTTTTATTAATTGAATGACAAAGGATTTTTCTGCTATCACATAAAGCCATGTTTATTTGGCTGTGGTAGAGTCATGATTTTTGGAAGAAATAATGGAACAGAATCTTTATATTCTTTATGGATCATAACATCTTTAAATGTTGGTATGAAACCACCAAATTTACATGCCAAAATGACATAACTATATCGATCTTTATCCTAAAATAATCCACCTTATCGGAAATTGTTTCCATACTGGTCTTTTGTTGCCCAAATGCTGTCACAATTATCTATCTGCAGTCCCTCAAATTATGCCTTTATGGCGCTAGTCAGCCATATCATATGCACAGAATACTTTTCATTGTCTCTCTATTGAGAAACCTTGTCTGTCCTCTAGTCTCCTTGAAGGGCCTTATCTCACGATCTTCACATAATAAAATGGCTGCCTGTTTGTGATCCTACCTTTACATAAAAGGGGATTTCAAAACTTTGCAAGTGTTACATGATAAAATTCATCATTTTCAAACTTTATTAATAAAACAAGCAGGAAAATGAGGCAGTGCTGCTTGCACTCACTGGAAATGTACTTAAGTGGATAATGGTTGTAATTTATTATCTAATACTATTGAAAATTCTTAAAATAGATGGAGGTTTTGAATTATATGATTGGGTGCCATCTTTTCTACCCATTTTAATCCTTGCCCATGATTTGAAAGGAAAGAAGGCTGTGAATCCCACTGCTTGATCCCACAAGCATCCCATGTTGCCTCTCCAGTTTCCTGGCTGACCCACAGTTAAGGAAGTGGGTAAAAAGGCATTTCCATATCTGACCATGCTTCAGTTCTGGTTTTAAGTTTTGACAAATTGGAGCTTCCTATCATTAACTTTTATATGTTATCTTGTTTGTGCCACAACCATAAGAATCACAAAGCTTTGTAGACACAAAGATCAGCAAGGAAGCAGCACACTGAATATCACCGAGAAAACATTTGTCAACTGATCAACTGCTACTAATGAAGAAAGGAAATAAGTACCTACTTAAGTTTCCTACATAAACATTTTCCATGGACTTTTTTAGCTAAATAAATACTAGTTGGAGCTGTTCTCTAATTCCATCATTAAATTATACAGGTTGTAGGAACTTTGGGTTATGCAGCACCTGAGTACATGCAAACTGGTCGCCTGACTGCCAAGAGTGACATATGGAGCTATGGAGTTTTCCTATATGAACTTCTCACAGGCCGTCAACCAATAGATATAGACCGTCCTAAAGGTGAACAGAAACTCTTAGAATGGGTCAAACCATACATATCTGATGTCAGGAAGTTCCGTATAATCATGGATACAAGGCTAGCAGGTGAGTACTCTTTTAAATCTGCAACAAAGCTTGCTTCTGTGGCAAATAGATGCCTACGGCAGCAACCCAAGTCTAGGCCCAAGATGAGTGAAGTTTTGGAGATGGTGCAACAGATTGTGGTAAGTACTGGGGCTGGAGTGCCACAGGCCCCATTAAGGAATTCTGATCTAGAACAAGGACACCCAAGAGTAGAGAAAAAGAAAGTTCTGAGGAGAACTATCGGAGAGCAGAAAAAGGGGCAAGGTATGCAGTTGGTGTGGCAGGGATGCGGGTTAAAACTAGTGAAGTCATGTTGATTAGCTTTATGAGTGTTGAAAGTTCCATCAATGTTCTTTCGGAGAGTTGATGATCCCTAAAATAAATATCTATTACATTGGAGGTGTAACATGTTACCATTTTTACTAAAATAGGTTTTATGTACTTCTTATCTCCAAGTAATCCTGTTCATAGTGGTCAACGTTAGAATCGCTGTTGCTTATAGCTTGCAAATCTATCAAAGTGTCATGTGACTTATCTTGTTTGATCATATTCTAGCATTGTACCATTTGCAACATCAATATTTTTTGTGGTTTTGTTTCATAAATCATCGGAATTGAAAAAACTATTAAATTCCTTGGATAGCAGCATGTAGAACTGTACAGTGGCTGGGTAACAACCTCGTGTCTTTCTGAGATGAGGATATGATTACTATTAACCAGTAACTGAAGTTATGTGCATAGCCTCATTGCCAGTAACTGATGTTTTTGCATCTACCAAGACTACCATATAAGCTACCTATTATGGTGATGGCAGCAATGGTGTTCATCAACAGCTCATTGTTGGTCATAGCTTAACAAGAGCTCATTGATCATGATCTCTCCACACAATGCATATGATGAAGGCACTGAAAGCCCCTCAAACATCAGAACTAGGGACCTACATTGCTGATACTGTTTCACACTGGTGTTGGAGCTGGGATTGCAGAGTACTTGTGAAAGTTACAGATCCTTCACACAGTTTATCTGAGAACAGCAGAGCTGAAGAAATGCAGTCTCAGTTTACATCCATCCTGGTTTGCTAAAGATTTTCACGTGGGCAATCAGTGGCCAGCCTCGATATGAACTTATGCATGCTTTTACGGGTATAAATTGCAAGTAGGTTCCTGGATTTCTAGTGATACACAACTGAATGCTTTCAAAACTGGAAAAGCAGAAGCATTAGAAGCCATTCCAAACAGGTTGTGGAAATTTATGCTCCTGAAGGGTGCTGCTTACACATTTATGATTCCAGAATTAACAAAAACATCAGCTGAATGTTGGGCCAACAGGTATACTCTAATTTCCTCTTAATAATGTCTAAATCCAATATACTACAAGGTTTTAGTTCTTTGATTTGTTCTTAAATCCTGCATGTGCTTTTAACCGCTTAGTATTACTTGATTCAACAATGATGGTTGAATTTATCTAATTAGTTTTCCTTCAGACATTCCAGAGGTGTTATTTACTATTAGATCAACTTCATGGTCACATTAACCTCATAAAGCAGGACCTATTTATAGTGAATTAGCAACATTTTAACTGGTTAGTTGATGATTCACTCTGGCTGCCACTGTAGGCTTTTCCAAAAAGTGTTAGAAGATTTACTTTTCGATAGTCGATTTTAAGTCTATCATGCTACCAGGATGGAAATCGGTTTATAGCATATCATTTATAGTGGTTTATTGACAATTTGTTGGAATTAAAACATGGGTAGTTTGATTGGACAAATGTGGGGTATACCATTGCATTTGTGATACGGTTACCAAACAGTTTCTTCTGCAGTGATGTAGGTTGATTTGATCTGCACCTAACTGATTACATGTTGTGCTTGTCATCATCCTTCCCAGATTTATTGGTGTTATCAGAGTCGTAAGGTTGGTGTTATTCCACCTTCTCTTGGTCTTTTTGTGGGTAGATCCACTGACCTTAATTCTGAGCTTGTAAGTCTTCGAGGATTCTTGAATGTCATTCATAATACAGCCTGCATAATTTTTTTTGAATGATGCTTATACTTGAATGTCTGACAAAGCTCTATTAGTCCATACTAGTCTCCACTGGAAGGTGAGAGACCAAATCATTGTGCGTAGTATGTTTCTTTTCAGTACAAAAGCTCAAGTTCCAACTTATCGCGGTGTGCAAAAGCTCTAGTTTTTGTAGCTGGAGGTTACCGAAACACGGAAGCATGTCTGCCATTAGATTTCCACCGGAGCGGAAGAATGGGAAGCTGAGGCTTCATAAAGATTCGTGCAATGACGAGCGACTCGCGAGGATGAGTTGAAGAAGGCATATCACGTCAACACAAGTGGGAATCCTAATGGATGCCACCTTGGTGACCCATGCCTCATCCCATGTAGGATTTTGTGAGCCTCCCTTGCGCACATACATTATTTGACAACCAACCGTAAAGATGCATTTGATGTGGGAAAGCATCAAATTGACAACTGGACCGTAGGTCGAGTTCTTATCTCATTCAAAGTTGCTGCTCGAACCCGGTTCAATTTGGGCTAATTTGTTGAGCGGCTCGATCACACGTATGGCCGTGCGTCCGACTCGATCAGGGCCGTCCAGGCGGCGATCGGACGCCCGCCGTGCGGCCTCCGGGCGTGGCCAGCGGGAGGGCATCAGGGGCGGGGCCCGCTGCTGACAGCCGTCAGATGGGGGCCGTAGGGCGGAGATTCCCCCCGTGATAGATGCAAACAGAGGAGCCACAGTGCGCTCCCCTCCCGAAGCACCGCGCCTGCGCACGCCGTCCTGCCCCGAATCGACGGACCGGATCGCGTACGGCCCCCAACCGACGGCCCACGTTCCCCCTCCCAGCAATAAAAGGACGGATTCAAAAGGGAGCCAGCGGCCGCGCCGCTCCAATCGGGCTTATTTAGCCCGTGACGTCCGCGAGATTCCCCCCTCTCGCTCCCACCCCTCGTTCTCACTCTCTCTCTCTCTTCTGTTTCGGTATTCTTATCTATTGCTCGCTTGCCCGCTCGCTACGTTCTTCCGTGGCGACGCGAAGCCGCGGTATCTTCTTCCCGTCGCACGCTCTTTGTTCGTTTGCCGCCCGATCGCGTCGATCCACCGCTGGATCGCCCCGATCTGATGTAAGTTATACTGGATGGTGGGGATCTGAATTGATTCTTGCCTGATCTTGGTTGCGATTGGAGGAGAACTGAATGCTCGATGATTTGTGGATTGATCGGATTTGGGAATTTGATTGTCGCCACGGATCTGTGGCTTTCGAACTTAAAACATTTCGGATGGGTAGATTGATGTTCTGAACCTAGTTCTGATTCATGCTCTAATGTTTTCTTTTTGGTCATCGCAGTTTGATTGATGATCACTTCTTTTGCTTATAAACATTTGTGCCGTCTGTTGTTTTCACTCCCCCCCCCCCCCCCCCCCAAGTTCTTGATGCTTCTTGATAGAATTCTAGTACGATTGGATTTGCAAATTTCTTAATATCTCTTGCGGGGATTGCTGTCCTTTCTTGCACAAATAGATCTGTACTTATCAATATCCATTACCACCATCATGTCCTTGAAATGCATCAATCACGCACCGGCTTGTGAAACACACCAGTTTATCAATGATGGTAGTTGATCTTGCAATACTTCTGGCGAGGACTGCTTTCTGATGTATTATTAACCCTCTTTATTCTGATTGTTTGAGTGAATGATGTTCGAGTAGGGTCTATCTAGTTGAGTGGAAATATATATTTAAGACGGGCTTGCGGAAGTCATTCCTTTTGGAGAACGACTGCTGTTTTTCTTTTCTCAATATTTTTTTGATGAAATCTTGTTTTTATGCCTTTTTCAGTGTTGATAGATCAAAACTTTCCTGAAGACATTTAAATACAAACTGAAGATTGTTGGACAAGAACTTGACGAACAGGTTGCAATTCCTAATACTAGACTTGCTCATTACTTATTGGCTACAGGCAAAGATGTTCTTATGTTGAGCTGTTAGTAGTTGTTGAAACTTGAAAGTAGAATCCAGTCGCTTAATAAGTCAATATATGTGTGCTCTTAGTTTGATAACTTGGATTTGGATGAAAGGATGTCTGACAAACGAATTTGTTTTCATTGACTATGTCAAGCTTAATGTTCTACCCTGCTTGGAAAAATTCAAATAAGTTGCACAGGTTTTCTGTTTATTATTTGACAAATTATTATTGCAACCACTCTTCTACCTTGGCATCTGCACTCATTTTTTTATGTTGGAAAAACTTTTTTTATGTAGTTATTAGCTTAACTATATTATGGATGGGTGAACCCACTTTCCCTGTTTTCTGTCAAGCCCATTTGCCTTTCTATGCATGCAACGATGGAAAAAGATGCTGTTCTAAAACATAAATTGACATTTTAATATTTCTGAGAAGATCAATAGATTCTATAAGCATGTCGAAATGCCAAACTGGTTCAATTTTGATATAAAAGGATCTTTAAGTCACATGTGTTTATGGCTAAGAAATTCACTTGTTTGCATAATAAAATTTTTATTCCATTCAAGCCAAACATGTGTTAGCATATTAATTCAAGTACGTCATACATTTTCAGGGAATGCATTATCTTATTGTGATCAGAAATATCCTGAGCTCGTCACAATTCCATCAGGGTTAATATCAGAGAGAGCCTATTACACTTGCACTTCCAACTGGAAATATTTATATCCAATGATTACCTACGAGCAAGATTCTGATATTCATCACTGGGGTTTCGATTTTCTTCACTGTGACCTATTTTCAGTCCCTCCATATTGTGGAGGCACCAGTCAGCAGGATTCCAGTTTCTATGATACTTCTTATGTTGGAGAAGGTGATATTGATCCAGAATGTGCAACCATTGAGAATGATGAAATTATTGCCCATGCTCTTCAAGAAGAACTTTCTCAACTTGCTGTTGCAGAAGCATCGGGATCTACACATGCAGAGGATGAGTGTGTTCAAGTATCTGTTCTTACACAGGATTGGTTTAGTCCATATATGAGAAGTTATAGTCCAGGTACTAAGATGACTATAAATATGGTCATTGATATATTGTTTGGTCTCCTTGATGATTTTTCATGTTCATAAAGGGAATGAGGATGGCCAGGATGAGGCTGATGATATGGAACCCTCCAGTTCATGTTCTAGTCCTAGGGAGAACTCATATAACGGGGATGAATGGTCATTAGAATTAACGGATGATTTTTCAGATATCGAAGGTGAAGTTGGTAAAAGGTTGAATCACATGGTCTCCATTCCTGTAAGTTATGCATATTCTTTTGTCCACCTCATTTAGTTTATGATTAATGATTTCATATGTTGAAAAACATTTATGATATTAAATATTAGCGTATTTTTTATGATTTTCTGCCCTTTCATTTATTTCTGTGAGACTCAAGTATATCTTACATGTAATATCATAATATTCTTTTATTCTTGTAATTTGCAAGTGCCAAATTGTTAATTTCTAATTTTGATGAGATAAATATGGAAAAAACAATTTCCGACTGCTCAGCTAAAAGATGATGCATTTAACATCTTACTAATTTCAGTAAAATAAGATTTGACATGATATTGGTATGAAAACCCTCCGAATAACCTTTTCTTTGATTTCTGAATTACAATGTCTGATCCTAGGACTGTATGTTCAGTTGGTTCTGCATGTTCTCTTTCTTAATTTGCCTTGTGAATCTAGGCATTAATAATATTCTTCCACTATATAATATGTATCCATTATTGAGTTTGCTTGTCATAGAACAATGGCTTTGAGGATAAAGATGTGTGTGATGACCCTTCCAAGATTCATAATTAACAGGAGCCTTGTGCACTTGGCTGCCTCTTCTTGGGGATTTTTTGATACTTTGACTATAATTTTTTGTAGGAAGTTCAGCATAAGTTTCTGGACATCAGCTTTTTAGTATCTTATTTTGCTTGTCAATATGATCCTCTAAATTATTAAAGATTGACTTCTGCAGCATGTTCCTAGAATTAATGGAGAAATTCCTTCTGTTGATGAAGCCACATCAGATCATCAGAGGCTCATAGACAGGTACTGACTAATTCACTAACTTGGAAGTATTATTTGGAGATGTTTCCCATAGAGATAACTCACCTTTGAATACATTTATCTGAGATTTCCACTAGAGAGTGTAACATAAATTTTAGTACCTCTGTCGAAAGTATAAGCATTTTGTGCTTGAAGCTCCCTGTTATATATGCCTACTTGGATATACTTTGCCATGGGTTCTTTAGTTTTACAAGTGATGAGGGTTTAAAGTTTAAAACGTGAGTTGGAGGTGGCAACACTTGTAGTCACCTTGAATATATACACAGGAGGAAACTTGGATCCTTTAGCATGGACCAAGGATATCCATGATGAAAGATGAAGGCAAGGATTTAGGATACATCAGAAAGGAATGCTATTCAACATACTGCAATTTTGTCATTCATGCTGTAGCTGATGAATTGTAATTCAGTTTTAGTTCTCAATAATTCAACTTTCAGCGATCTTTTTCCTGATTCTAGGGATAATTGCATACGACCCTTCAATTATCCAAAAATCAGGAAATAGTGCTTTTCTTTTATTTCTGTAATTGTCTATAGAACCTTCAAAAAAAATTAGATCCTTCATTTTTTTGCAATGTCCATATTTGCTGATGCCTTTGAGAGATACATATGCAAGAATTTAGTTTTGAGCTAAGTATGTAATTTGATACTTAAGCTGAGGCATATATGCAAATATGCAATTTTCTCATTATCATTTTTTTCTGCATGTGTCCTGCATCTCTAAAATGAGATCATCATGCAAATATGTTGGTTTTATTCACTAATATAGTTCTCCTGGATAATTTCTGAACTTTTAAATCTTGTGAACATTCACTGTTTCTTTTCAACTTCATTTTTGTTTTTTCCCCTCAATTGCAGATTGCAGATGTATGATTTGATTGAGCTCAAGGTCCAAGGAGATGGTAACTGTCAGGTTAGCAGTGGAATTATTCCTCTTGTCCTTAAAGTTTCCATGTAGTTGTGAGCTAGATAGACTAATATTAACAGTTTATTTTTACATCTAGTAAGCTAGTTATCAGCAATATTCTAAGGCATTAAGAACAGATTCTATTACAGCTGACCCTGATGTTCTACTAACTATTAAACTGAGTTAAAAACTATAATATTCTCAAGAAACATAGGCTTATGGATGATGTTGATATTTGGCAACTAATGTAGGATTGGCAAAGTAACCCATAAACTTATAAAATTTATTCAAACAAGAATCAATTATTAAGAGTCCTGCATCACGTTGATATAATCACTACAGTTCATGGCTAAAATATAATTAACTAAAAGACAGGAACCTATCTGTATGAAGTGTGAATAACTACACCCAGCTACCATTACATTGCTCTTTTTTCTTAAATTTTCTATATTATAGTTAGTTGATTTTCTATATTGTTTGCACTTTGCTCTTTGCAATTCTTACTGCATATACAACGGCACCTGCATCATTGAATAGGTTCAAGCTATTACACATTTTTTAACTAAACTGACAGTTAAAATCTGCATCTTTCAGTTCCGAGCACTATCAGATCAATTTTACCGGTCACCTGAGCACCACAAATTTGTGAGACAGCAAGTTCTCAATCAGGTTACATTTATATTTTCTCCTGTGTAGTCATCTTCATATTGATTTGCAAAAACCATGTTTCATATGTAGTATTTCCTTTTATTTTCAGCTCAAAACTCGTCCTGAGTTCTATGAGGGATATGTTCCTATGGAATATGGTGACTATTTGAAAAAGCTCTCAAAGTAATCTTTATTTCTTGTATCATGCTTTATCCTTGCTCTACATTGCTGTTTGAGTACAAATCAAACAGTATGTTAATTCTCTGTCATTTGTACCGATATAACAGGAGTGGAGAATGGGGTGACCATGTGACTTTGCAGGCTGCTGCAGATTCGGTATTGTTCCAATTGATTCCTTCTTTGCATTTTTTTTTCCTTCTGCTTGTGTGGATCCCTCCATTATTTTGCCTTTTTCCTCTGGTTGAATTATAGGTTGTTTATTATTGAAATTAGAAAATTATAGCTTAATCTTTTGTATACAATATTGAGGGGTTTTTGCTTTTGCAATGGTCACTCTGTTTTATGAGACTGTTATGAGCAATGTTGGTATTCTTTGGATAAACAACTAGAGATGATTCTTTGCATTACACCTCTAGTTGGATAACATAATCTAGCATCTTCGATGTAATTGCTTTGCTTATGGTTCTTTTTAACTGTCTTCTGCAGTATGGGGTCAAAATTTTTGTGATAACATCCTTCAAGGACACTTGCTACATTGAAATTTTGCCCAGCTTTCAGAAGTCTAAGCGAGGTATGTTAGAAGTGTTTCATTGCCGAAATGTATCTTATAGTTTTCATGGGTTTGTCTGACTAACAAGATAAGCATTCTTTGTCGTTACTGGACAGTGGACACCAACATGTGTACATTAGTTCTCCATGCTAGCATATTTTAGTATGGTCATATTACTAGATGGAAGAGTTGTATTGTTTATTTATGATGGAACAGCTTATTTATATGCTCATGCTAGCTTGTTATCACGTCATAGTTAGTACTGGAAAGAAAAGAATTGACAGCTTATTTAGATGCTCATGCTAGCTTGTTATCACGTCATAGTTAGTACTGGAAAGACAAGAACTGACATCACCCTCTCGGTATGACCCACCACACTTTAGACATGCAGATGCACTTATGCGTATAACTTGGAACACTAAATTTCTTTTTGTATATTTCCTGTTGAGAGCAATAATGAAGTTCATCTTATACAGTAATTTTCTTGAGCTTTTGGGCTGAGGTGCACTACAACTCAATTTACCCGGAAGGGGGTAAGTGAATAATCATCTTGTTGGTATAACACTCTTTTTATCATTTTGCCATTTCTGACATGAAAATAACGCTAAAGAAATCCACCATTAATATACACAAATTGAAACATTTGGTTCCCCCTCTTGTTTGGCTGTTTAGATCTCCCTGCCTTAGATATGAAGAAGAAAAAAAGATGGTGGCAGTTTGGAAACAAGTATTAGATGAGGAAACAACCATGGCCTTGGCTGACATCCACACCTGGAAAATCTCACAGCATTGTTCACTTATCAGAGGATATCAATCCTGTGCTTCAATGCTCGGATTCATATTTATCTCGTAAGATATCTATGCATTTCAGGAATGACAGTTTATTGTTTCAATCTCCTATGACTTGTTCTTCTAAGCTTTGGCTGTACGGGTTGCCCAAGCCAAGGCTCATTGCTCACTAGAGCATGTTAAGACTCCCCTTCAGAAAAGAAATAAAGATGACAGATGTTTCATTTTTCAGACTAAATGTAAAGCTGCGAAAGGGCATGAAATTTGTATTGTTGTGGGGAATTAAATGACCAAGATGTTGGCCGATGTACTTTACTCACTGTGGGTGGATTAATGGTACGAGCTTTTTGTTTACTATGAATCATAGTCCGGTACAAAAATAATCAACTAATGGTTAATTTAAAGTGGTCCTCAGTCTGCACATTTGATTTAGTTTTCAGTAGTAATTGCAGTTCAACTAATGGTTAATTTAAAGTGGTCCTATGTCTGCACATTTGATTTAGTTTTCTGTAGTAATTGCAGTTCAACTAATGGTTAATTTCAAGTGGTCCTCAGTCTGCACATTTGATTGAGTTTTCAGTAGCAATTGCAGATCTGGGAGGGACCACCGGTTTGATCTCTAAACCTGATTTGTTTGTTTTGCTTTCTGTGCCATTGCTTCGTCGTCACTTTGTTCTTCCTCTTGGACAAAGTGAACGAGCACGAGTATTCTCTTTCTCGGGATTTATACCTTCTCTTACCCTTTCCAAAAGCGGAAGATACGGTTGGCAGTCGGAGCACCAACTTCTGGTACGTTCCGGATAAATACAGTGGGCCCTCGGCAGGGTGGTGCTGGTTTAGCTCTCATCGTTCTTTTATCATGATTCCTACTCGTCTTGGAAGCGCTCGTGGCTCCCAAATCTTCTGGAAGCTTCTCCCCTCTCCTCGCGAACCAGCCGCTCTCGCCGCTTCCCCTGGAAGCTTCTCGATCTCCATCTCTTCTTCATATCGCGCGGCAAGACCCGTTAATTCTCCCTGTCTTCTTCTTTTGAGTTCAAAACTTTGGTTTTCCAGTTATATATATATATGTTAACTTCGCAGGGTGTATGTATTATACTATTAACTGACATACGTATGCAGCCTGTTTACTTCAACATGCATAATACCGACCCTGGAACGGTGACTAGGTGGAGTTGTTGACCCTGATGCGCAGAGACCTTATCGGAAAGGCATTGAAGTAATTGCTCCTTTCGGGGTCAGCGTGAGAATTTATTTGGAGGCTGGAGTTATTGACCATGCAAAGGTGATTAGGTGGGCACTTCAGAATGCAGCATCGGTGGCTGGAATGATCAAATACAGGAGATTGCGGGATGGCAGCTTTTTCTTTTTTTCTTTTTTTTTACTTTTTCTTGAATCTTAAATCCATCGATCTTTCAGTTTTTCATTGGTCGCTTTATTTTTGTACCAGGGAACAGTGATATGACCGTTGCATGCATGCTTTGCTTTGACTATGTTGCCACTTCTGCTGTCAATTTGCACCAGTCTTAGCCAAGCCAAGATCGAAGCAGCCTGTGAAACGGAACACAGCTTTCTGATCTCTCAAATTGCACTCGGAACACAGTGTGATGTTGAAACAATAATGTCAATAATATTTGAAAGAAATATTTCAATATATTATTTTATCCTAATACAAACATGAGCAGAACGAGATAATATTATTTCCTTATTAAGCATAGATAGTGTGATTCCCTTCGGAGATTAGCGGGCCATCATATATGATAGTTGGACGATTCGAGGAATATGTCTCCACTTTGACGGGTGAGAGATACCATTCCATTCGTTGTTGAGAATATATCCCCACTTTGACAATTCCTTCCTCATAAGCCTTCACAGGATATTTCTTACATATTAGTTTTTCAATATTTTTAAGTTGTTTATTAGCATCTTTTTCTTAAATAAAATTAACTCATGCAATTTGTTTATTTGGGCACTCATTCATGTAGTATCCTACTTGTTTGTATTTATAACAAGTAGGATGTAGTATCCTACTTGTTTGTATTTATAACAAGTAGGAAGGTGATGATGCAACTAGATTGTGATCCATAGTTGGTAGGAGTTAGTTTGAATGTATTTTTCCTGATTTTGCTAGCTTTTGATCCACTATCATTATAACAAGTAAAGTTATCTTTAAAAAAGGAATATAAAGGAACAAATACCTCTTTGCTCCGCTTCTAATAAGTTTTGCTTTATTTTTAATACTAATCGATAAGCATCATATAACCTCCATAGTCGTTGCATCTCCACTTCATCTCGAATCATAATTTATAGGTCATCGATATATCTTGCAACAAGTTGTTCTTCCATCTCTTGAATATTATTTCGGGCCATTAACTTGTAGAATTTTTTAGTGTAGTCGATGATAGTTTTGCTATATTACTATAGATTGTTAAATTATGAAAAAAGAGTTTGAATATAATCAGATGGAAGAAAATTCTTATAGAGACGAGATTTCATCATCTCTTAAGATAAAATCTTTTTTTTCTTTCGGAAGGCGCATCTCTTGCACCTTGTCCCACTAGATTAAAACATAACTTCGAAGCCTTATAGCAATTAATTTTATTTTTTGATTTTCGGGTATCTCCTTATACTTAAAAAATTTCTCAATGATACTAAGCTAATAAAAAAAACTCTTCATGTTGAAGTCGGCTATGGAACTTTGGTAAGTCAAACTTATGTTATTATTTGCAAGGAAAGGCCTCTTCATATATGAGTATTCCATAGTTTCTTTGGATGCAAAGAGATTCATATCTTCCAATCCATCCGTCACTTGCATAATCATAGCTTGAGCCTCCGGAGTCATGGGTTTCTTGAAGTTCTTGGTGCGTAGTAAGCTTTTTAAATTGTCTTCCTTTTATCTCTATCTAGTTATATCATTCTTTCATCGCATCGCTTTTAGCCCCTTTTAGTTGTTGCTATAAGAAGAAAATACTCCAAGAGCATAGCAAGGCTCTAATATCAAATGACATGAAACAAGATGGAGAGAAAAGAAGAGGGAGAGAAAAAAAGAAATAATATACGGTAGGAACAAAAAATAACTCTCTTTTTCAAAATAATTAATATCTAGTAGTTAAAAATATAAAAGTTTGATAAGGTTTGAAAAGAAAAAAGTTTGATAATTATATTGAATTTCTAAACCACCTAATTAATGGGTCATAATATACTAAAAATCAAACATAAATTATAATACATGTTCAATTCATGGTGCATTATATTTTAGTGATTTAAAAGTTTTCATAATTATCTCAATATATGAATTTTTTAAAAAAATTTGATAGAATTGAGCTTCAAAATTATTGTCGTGAAACTTAAAATATTCAATGCTCATCCTGTATCAAAGTGGCTTCAAAGTTTAAATACTCTTAGGAGGTGACAAAGTATTCAATGCTATCATGTACTGCATCAAAGTGGCTTCAGGTTTGAATACTTTGTTTTTTCCTTGGTTGTTTTCCACAATCTTGCCATTTTCTTTTTCTTACTATAGTTGGAGATTTTGGGCTAGCAATGACTTATGTGCCTCCACTTGAGTATGGTTACGCAAGATGTTTGATATCTCTGTTTCCTGCAAAGAACTATTTGGACATTTTATATGATCTCAGGAGGTTTAGTGACAAAGATGAATGATATGTAGGGACTTCGGAATTACAATGTGTTAAGGAGCATATCGCAATGCAAAGTATGTTTGAATTAAAAGGTTGTTTGCAGCACAAACCTTCAATTATGTAATGAAAAGGTACAGACCAACACAGGCCCGACCATTCCATCACACGTCTTCCAAGTAACAAAGTTTGAATCTGTATAGCATTTACACCGTCGAAGTGCATCATCAATGGGGTGGGCAGATACGACCTCCATGATTATGCAGAACGGTAAGCACACTGATACAACTTCAGAAACCCTCTGGTGCTGCACCGGCAACTGCCGTCGTATCTCTACCTTGCTTCTTTGTGATCACCATACCAAGGCCAACCATGAGCAGCTGCTTGCAATTGAAAGGTTTAAGAATCGGGGTGCTGACCGTCGACTTTTGATATTGGAAACTGTGTTCCATCTTTAAGATGGCCAGCTGCTGCGGGGCAAAACCATTTCAGGATATTTGGACCCAGAATCTGCTCGACAATTGACATGAACAGTGATGCTGAATAAGAAAACCACACTGCAATTTAGAAACATGAATCTAAAAATTAGGGGAGGTGTGATACCATGATGAGATTCTTATATATGCCAAGATCGAACTGGTGATGGTACTTCTGGCCGCTTTTCTTGGCAAGCCACATTGCTCTTACTGCTGCTCGATACTGTCGAAAATTCAGGTAGTAGACGAAATAACTGTCATGAGATGAAATGTCTCAGGCTTAAAGCTTGACCATAAGCCACTGACCTCTATTGTCGTCAAGTTATGTGTCAGGAGATAAATGTGCCAACCCAGTAGGCTGCCGAAAGCCAAGCTCAACATAATGGTGACTGAAGCGCACAGGATCTGCCATGTTCTGTCGTCAGTAACGCTCGTAAAACATATTAACAAGCGAAGGGCTACAAACATAGAAAAAAATAAGTAACCTATACTATGTTGACATTCTGATGCAGTATCCACCAACTTGTTCATTCTTTATCTAATTTGAACCTATATCAGACAGGCATCCAATTCAGATTCATGTCACAGACGACGACTACAAAATTTTAGTTTCCCTTGACATCGGTATTTGTATGTATTCATTCATCAAAAGTGGATATTCTCTATAGTACTTTGGATATCTGATTCACTATTTACCCTACATATCTAGATATTATCAGCTAGTCAATTAAAAGCCAACTGCCAACATACATGTCCTAATTGGGAACATCAAAAGCAGTTATTATCTGGCAAGTTGACTCATGGATTTATGTTATGATTTTTTTTCGACAAACAGAATATGCCACTATCAAATAATCAACATTGACAGTGGAATCTGATTTGAGGAGTATACAAGTCACTATACACCCCTAAAAAACATCTTCTAAGACATCTGTTTTGAGGTGAGGTCATAACTCTTAAGGCTTTAAGCTCGCTTGATCAATAGGTCTTAAGAGTAAACCTATGGCTGAGATTATGTATCGATTACAGCATGGTGCAAGAACAGATAATGGAGAAAAGAAACCACGAATCCTGCATTGATTATACTAGGAAATCATTTTGAGCTAACCCCTTTTTAGTGCAAATTAATAAAGAGATGTGATGTAGCGTACAAAATTATAGGTATAAGCTGTCTATTTGGCTGTGAGTCTTGACAGAGTGATGATCAAATTAGATTTGGAGATAAGCTGCGGCTTATCTTCATGGTTTAGTTTAAGCCTTATGGGGATGCTCATCCAAATTTTGTAAATGCAAGAACCATGTCAATAGTGCTGGCAAAAGATACTGTTCTTGCTTGGAAAACACTATATTTAAGAAACACTGCAGAAGTCCAAGAAAGCTAACAGCCCTAGTGCCATACCTATTGAAACTTTCTATAATCTGGTACTCAATAAGACAGAGCAAAAAAATATTATAATGTAAGTTGGGCCTTGTGTTGCTTAATTTATTATAAATCCATGACCAAAATATTTAAGATCATTGAACCTTTATACCATGAGATGACAAACTACAGTTCTAGAGAAGTCAACTATGCTAATGTAGTTCAACTTTAAGTCAAATCCAACTTACTTGGTTAGACTGACTGTAACTTGATCAACTATGTGAGAAGAATCTTTCAACTCCATACTGAAAATGAAGCAAGATATTCATAGTTAGCTACATTCGACTTATAGTTAGTTACTCACATCTGAGGCAGTTCTAGGAGAGAGTCGACATGCAAATGTAATGATTGAAGTCATATGGCCTAAAAGCAGTATAAGAAATCAAAGGATATGAAGCTCCTCTACTATGTAAAAATAAGTCACATTACATATTACACGAAATACACGATATGAAATGCAAGAGTATTATCTTATGCTGGTTACTGCTCCAAAAATTGATGTACTTACATAGAATATCTTATTAGAGATTCCTTTGAAATCATGATCCTTTCCAAGAATACTGGTCACAAATATCACCTAACACATCAAGTGAAGGAAATCAGAAGTTGTTAGAGACTGAATAAAAATAGAATACAAATAACCCAAGAATATGACCACTTGCCAGAGTCGGTCATGTCTGGAGGAACAATGTAACATACATACCATAGAATATATAGATGCCATGGCTGCATGCAAGACACAGACAATGTAGGGCTTATAATTTGCATATCCCACACAATTACCTATCCACACGCAGTGATGATCCTGCAGAGCACATAGATTCTGACAATGTAATTGATAGAGAATAAACGAACCGTCAATATAAGGAGAATTATTCCTACCATTTTTAACACACACCGACGGCAGACCCGACAGTGGTGTGCTCGTGGAGGCTTGTAAGAGCTACACTTATCGCAATATCTTAAGCATTCACCCTGTTGACAGCATCGAAACATTGTGATTTTGTACACCATCAGAAAGTTTTAAGTAACAAAAAAATAAACTTCACATCTATGAAGTCTGAGTGACACTTATCACAATATTTTAAGCAGTCACTAGAAATTTTTGTAACAGGATGCCAACCAAAAGTATGAGCATTGGTTTCCGAGAAGAATACCTTGAACTTGGATCATTATGTTCCTCGCAAATAGATTCATTATCAATGGATTTCTGAGAAAGGTGGAATATCCACCTCATCCCAAAATAAACTTGGGGGAAAAACATGATATCAATAACACGTCCTTAGAACTAACATTGGAACAAAGATACAATCAGGAATCTGTCACAACATTAGTCAATTCTATACAAAATGGATAATAATTACACATTATCATAGTGCTAATCATCCAACTCTATTATCAAAGGCTTCAACTATTTCTACTTCAATCACCAACAAGAAGAACAATAGAAGCAAAAAATGCCTTCAAAATCCAATAACTCGAGAAAATTATAAAGAAAGATGTAAACTATCCACAAAGAAGCGAAGATTAATCGAATTCACTCACATCCTTCTGGGGGTCTTCCGTTTCGGGAGCAAAAGAAGGAGGGACGCCGCCTGGATCGGTGAGGACGGTGACAAAGAACGAGAACAAGCACATGAAGGCAAGCCAGCTAAAGATCAGAGCGTTGAGGAGGCCGGGGCCGGTGCCGAGCCCCAGCCAGTCGTCGATGAAGATGAACACCGTAGTGTAGTACACGAATCCGATCAGCGAGATCACCAGGAGCACGGGCGGCGACATGAACCTCCCCTTTTCTCTCCCCATCTCTCCGATCGATCTCGGAGATGAGAGAGAGAGAGAGAGGGGCGAATCCAACGGAAGAGGGTTTCTTTTCGTGGGGAGTTTCCGCTCCCTCCAGCGTAGACCGAGACCCCACCGTCCATATTTGGTTGCACGAATCGTGAAGCGAAATCGTCGACCCGATGCGCCTGGAACTGGAGAATGTTCGGCTTCTCTCCAGTACGGCACGCTCGATGCCGCAAATCAAACGCTGCACTGATCTTAAATTACGATTGATGGCGCAAATCACGCCACGTGATGTGCACAGAACTGGGCCCTCCATTTCCCACGTTTTAGGTCCGTCGCTGCATTCGAGGCTACTGGGCCCCTCCAATTACGTGATTTGGTGCTTCAAGCTATGTTGTCAACTTCCACTGATAAGATCTAATATGCTTTGCAATGGGAAACTTATTAGACTTTTGTTGTAGGTTGATTTAAGTAGCTTAATGGGCTTGTTCGATTGGACTCATCCGAACTATATTGGTCACGATGGACCCATCCACAATGTCAATCTTATGGATGCCAATTCATGCATGACCTTTTACAGACTTGATTAAGACACTTAAACATCTCTTAAGATATGAAGTAGGACTGCAAGCTGACTACTCCTTTATGGGTTATAGACGCCCACCATATGCTTTGTGAATCATTGTGGATTTGTAACAACTTTCCATGGGTTTTTGGACCTTTACTCAAACTAAGATCCAAGTTTCACAAATTTCCTTCTTGTTCCAACTTATCCATGAAAATTTTCTTTCTATATATATATATATGTATGATCATCTAAGGTAATTAGATGATCTTTAACTTTCATAAGGCTGATTGGTGGAGATTGAGATTAGTACTAGAAACCCATGCTGTGTTGTTGATTCTTTGATATGAACAGTCGAGAGTTGAAGGATGGTTTATATACTTCCTCTCGTAGCATTGTACGAGGAAAAGAACGCTTGATCAGTGAACGCTTCATCTTCTTCAAAACTGTAGCAACTCATCTAATTAGATGCGTAATTAATCTAACACTGTACGCATATAATTTAGAAAAAGGGAACGACTGCCACATACATTTAAAGAGATGGAGATTGCTATGCACTGTAATGCATGGCTAAAGAGTGGTTTCAATATTCGTCGGATTACAAATGGGATGTCCAAGATGGGTTCTTACGGAAGTAGGGGCCAACACGATCGAAACAAGCATGAGAAGATGGCACAGATCATGGCATGCATGCTTGTTCCAGGTTCTCTTCCACATTTCTCGTTCGCAGCAACCGCAACACAAAACGAAGAAGCGGAAAGCTGATCAGGGCATGCAAGCTCGATTAACCTGTTGAGCGGCATCAGGTGGCAAGACCTAAAAAGGATAGCACTGCATCTCGAGGGATGCACAGTTGACAGAGACCACGCCACCCGCACTGGCTTACCGGTACCAGGTTCTCGAAAGACGCAGTAGAAATATATTTCATAGTACTAGGTTGTTGCCCACAAGGAAGACATGAAGCCCCACAAGGAAGAAGGCAGTCACATGAGCTTGTTTGCTGAACCCACCCCTGCATGCTGCCATGCCATTCTTTATTTCTGCTCCTGGACCAGATGTGCAGCTCCACACAAGCATCACCAAATAAACTGCAGCAGCTCCTGTTCCAGCATCTGCCCCCAGATCATTTCATTATATTTTTCACGCAAAAGGAGGGGTCGAGCGAGGACGTCAATGCAGCAGCACAAGGTGTCGGATTAGCTTGGTCAGATGCTGTCATACATTGCTTTAGCGGCTGTAGTTACATGTGGGATGCACTTCGCCTACGGTCTCAAGGCCTTCATGACACTGTGGGATGGATGAACTGGATGGGTGTTCGGTCCACTCGCAGATCATGATGTGTATGTAGAAGAACGCCAAAAGGCGATTGCTAGTGATGGCGAAGTTTGATTTGGCCTCTGATAGGATAGCATGGGGCCGGCCCTCTTGACGAAGACCTTTGCAGAAATATGTGGATTCTGTATCACTCACTCACTGCACATATATCTGTAATCTGTATCTATTTGTATACCAACGATAATCTATTTTGAACAAAAAGGGTCTGATAAAGTCGCAGAGTGAATCGATAGGAGAGGAAGAAATCACATCTCAAACTGCTGCAATATTTTGTGCATTGAGGTGAGCATTGCATTGCATTAATAACCTGATATTGACATTAGATAGTGATGTATCATTGGTAAGAATTACCTATATATTGGTCCACACATTGCTATCATCTACTATCATGTCATATCATCGACATGGATATTTTCTACCGAAAGAAAAGATCCTCCCGGACTGTTCTCGTTGTTAGGCTGTTGCCATCAGGGAATATTTTTCTTCACCTTTCATTTGCCAATCTAATGGTCGAAATGATAGGCAGACAAATGACCGATACTCCGGAATGTGCTAAAGATCTACCAATCTATCTATCTATCTATCAAGTCCATAATACATATCAATGAGATAAAAAAGACAGCTAAGATAAAGATTGAGAAGGAAAAGAAAAGATCATAAATAAATGACCAATCAGTTGCTATTCATTTTCTTTATCTTCGGCAAGAATACATCTTATTTATGGTTGCATTGAGAACAATGAACAGAATACATTGTCCTTAGTCCTCCTCAGGTATCCCTATAAGATTCCATATTAAAAATTATTTTCATTAAAGCACCATATATAGAATTGCAGTCTGATCAGTAGGCATCATCACTGTATTGCTGTCTCAAAAGAATATCTAAGAGAAATTGATGAAAGTACTACAGCACTATATTGCTATGGCAATCACCACTTTTGTTTGTCTGATCTTGATCATTGCTATCGCTTAATCTTAATAGTTGGCATCACAGAATACTGAAAACTATGCTTCATCTTTACCTAATTGTGATCATTATAAGCAATATTCTGCTAAGCCAATCGGAAGCTTTGATTTATTCTGATATATAAGATAACCCAGCTATGTCATGAAAAAAGCAATTTAAGCCTTCCTGAGGTATTCAAATACTGGAAGAGAGTGCGGTGAGCAGCTCAGCCGTCTGTTCTCCATGTGTATGATTATTAGATAGGTTTACTGAGTCACTGAGATGGACCACATCATCAAATTTTTGCTAGCAAAAGCATATGATCTACATCACCAAAAAGCTAAGTGTATGACACAGGTTACATGTACCATTTAGATGGACCACAGCAAGCATTAATTCAGGAGTCAACAAGGGCCTGCAAGCTGATCATAAGATGTTTGTGTGCCAGCTCAGTGGCTCATGGTTGTATCCTCTCTCAGAGAGACAAATGACAGATGAGATTCTCTACCATTGGTGCAGCTGCCAGCACTGTAAGAACAAAGCCATGATCATATCAGTTAAACTTTTGGTTCCTTTTTGCCTGAGTGACATACGATAAAACTTTTCAATGCATCTCTCCCTAGTATGCATCATATGAGTTGGCCATCGCCCTGCTCAGGTGGTGATTGATTCTAAGACATTTGAGGTTGGTCCACTGAGACAATCGACAGCACTTGAAGTGACAGTCTATACAATGGGAATCTTCTTTATCTCCGCGTAAAATGACATGTTTGATGATCAGATGCTAAGGGAAAAATGCGTTCAACTTCATTGCTCGAGTGACTACAACAACAAAATGAAAACTATTCACACCATTAATATGCGTATTATTATTTTGTTTTTTGGGAAATTTTTAAGAGGAACAGCAAGAGAACAAATTGGTCCTCCTGCAAGGACAGGAGCACTACAATAATTTGATGCCGATCCACATGTCATGAGACCTGCGACGACGACGGCCATGGATTCGAATTGATGGTCCCAGAGGTCTCATGAGACTTGCGTTGCCCAAATGCTGATGTCTCCTGAATTGTACCTGGATATGCTGATGATGGACTGTTTACTGATCTGGTGTGCCTGCACTGCAAGTGAATATCACTTCTTTGATACTGGGGTTGATTCCTGTTTCATCTTTTCAGCTGCTTAGAGAGAGAGAGAGAGAGAGAGAGTTGCAGCCTCATGGTGATACAGTCATCTCTCTCTCTCTCTCTCTCTGGCTCACTCATTTCTAAGGCATGACAAGGGCTGGATTCAGGTGAAGGGGAAAGAGGTGCAGGCAGCAGATGTCCGCAGGGATCTTTAAGAGACGAGATTTCATTGGATAAACGTGAAATAAGAGAGAAGGAAACAGCTAAGCATCAACCAATAAGAACACAATGTATTCCGAGGACCAGCAAACACAAGGACGACTCAAAGATCCCGATATCTCCATCCACGCTTGTGTAGTCCTCCCTCGTGTGTGAGCCACAGACACACCTGAGAAAACCAGTGCAGAGAAGGGCCCTTTGTGACAGCTTCAGATGGGAATACTTCAGTGCCCGACTTAAGTCACGGCCTAAACCCTTCATTAGTTGACTCGATAATTGCACAAAGCAATTAATCCTCTGTAAAACATTCTTTACCTAACATTATTTTTTAGTTGTATCAGTCATGCGTTTTCACCGTTGAAATTTGCTGTCTGTGTGTGTCTGTGAGTGTATGTTTGTGAGAGAGAGAGAGAGAGAGAGAGAGAGTACAGAAGATGATTTGATTGATTTCCAGGACAGAACAGTCAGTAATCATGATCATTCGAACTAAAACATAATTAAATAGAAATTAAATATGATTAATGGTGGGAATATGTATATGTGTTATCTCCATATAGAAAAATGCCACCCTAAATAATAATAAATTCTTACAGCTAAAAGTAATAACATTCTATGCATGGCGGTGATGTATTGATAGGAAATATCATGAGATTTCTTATCCTCTACTGATATCTATGTGCCTGAAATAAGATGATTCCTATGGTGCCATTATAGAAGCATATCAGTAATGACTGCAATGTCAAACCTATTAAGATTAAGATTAATTGCGAAGGTGAAACAAAGCCGAAAGGAATAAGAGTGAAAGTATAAGGTTTAGGGTAAGAACACCATGACCTGATGTGGTGATAATTATAATATCCCAAACCATTATTTTTTACTATAAATACTACCCTTCCTTCCTCAATCCTCACACTCAATAGCCCTTCATTTTCCTCCCTCCATCATCTTGTGTGTCTCCAATTTGTTCTCATTTTCCTTTTCTCACCCTCTTCCTCCATCCATTCAGATCTTCGCCATATCTTTCTTCGTCTTCGGCTTATAGATCATGGTTCCTCACCAGATCTCTGGAGGGAGATCTCGTTTCGATCTCTTAGCCTGCGTCTGGCGAGCGCTACTCTTCTTTTAGGGAAACCTTGCACGATCTTCGGTTCTCTTGGTGACTGCAGTCGGATCATGCAAGGGATTCATGTTGTGTTGCGTGAAGAAGAAACCTAGAAAACCTAATCTTTTTTGTCCGCGACTGTTTAACTCTTGGTGATGATGTCTCGTCGAGATCCCTCACCAGTGCATCAGCAGGCACTTGTGTTCATCTCACGGGTAGTCGTGCATGGAGTGGATCTGTGCTCCTTGTTTCTTGATATTACTTCTTCTCCTTGTTCTTGGTCATTTTAGGGTGTTTCCTCCATTTGATCCACGCCCTGAAGGGGCCACAGCCAAGATGCGTGGATCGATCCAAGCAGTTGGTCTTTGTGGGTGTGGCACCATCAAGATTCACATGGATTCGGCCGCCGTTGTACATGAGAATCTTGATGATGCTGCATCGACAAACACATGACTAATCCCTCGAGATGTACCATCAGATCTTGAGGTGATCGATCGCTTCCGTAAGTGTTCCTGGTTTTCTCTCTTCTTCTGTTCGAATAATCTATGATATATTGGATGTGAGCTGAAGTTGCAGGGAGTAGATTTTTCATCTCACACAGTGGACCGGTGAGTTGGTATGTATCTATCTACCTTTGTTCTTCGTGGACGGTTGCCCTCTTTCATCCTTTTTATTTCAGTGGAGATTCGAAAGTATAAGGGTTGAGATCTATAGCTCTCTCAAAAAGGTATAATAACATTTCCTTGTTAATATATAGGAGAAATTGAAATTGTTGATGGGATATATTGTAGTTGTAATCATATGTTCAGCTTTATCATTTGAACAAAGAAAACAATTATATATATAGTTTCTTGTGATCATCCACCATCAAGGGTTTTATTGACAGGATTAGGGTTACCATCATCGACTATGAACTCAGAGCAAGCATGATATCGATCAAATTTCTTTTAGATCGACTGGCATCTCCTTCCTAAATTCATCAGTAGGTGGTGATGAAGTCTGTTACACTAATTTTTTTTGCATGGTTCTTTTCATATTCTCCTTCCATTCTCTCCTATTTTAGCTGTCAATAAAAGATGAAAGAAGACTCCTCATCTTTTTTTGATTGGGAATGTATCAGCAGAAGTTTCTTCATCAAAGAAAAAACCTGACAGTGAGTATCTCATGAGTGAATCAAATATTAAATTGAATCTCTAGCCTCGGATTGTAATCGACAAGTCAAGTTCATGCAAGAACTATGGTACGGTTCATCAAATGAGCATGCTGCTAGCCTATGTAGCATAGAGATATTAGGATCCATCCTCACTGTGCTACATGCAAGATTGTGTAGGAAAGATCAGCTGGTAAACTGATCTTACAAACATGGCAAAAGAAAATGTTTAGATCTGGCTGGTCTCATACTCTTAACCATCTTTTAGTAGGTAACTTAACGTGTGTAATCGAAAAGATTTGGCAATTGCTTAATGCAGTTGTATTCATCAAAGATTATATATCTAAGATTGTGGCGTAGCAATAAGATCGGTTACATATTGCATTGCCTCAGTGATTATTGCTAAGTTCCTAGCAAAATAACTAGACTTGAGAATTGATCGACATTAACATGGTTTTCTTTGGTTCTTATCTTGATGCAGAAATTTTGCTGCATGTACTGAAGATAAAGTCAGGTCTTGTCCGAGGGAGGGCCTCAGATTCCTTCCTGATGATTATTCCCACCATTCTCTTCTCTCTTCACTTTTATTGTATGTTGTCTTCTCTTTTAACACAGGTTTGCAGTAAATGTTTCTGCTTCGGTTTCTTTTCAAGAGGTTTTGCAGCAGAAGGGGTAACAAAAGACCTCTGAAGCTGCAAACATATGATCCGTGAGAAGGATACCGAGGGAAATTCTTATTTAAGGGGACAAATAGATCACAGAACTCAAAAGAAGCATGAGGAATGAGCAAGGATTCACCATGACCATTGAATGAAGGTGGTCAAATGTATATCTGCCTGCATTCACCATGAATCTCTTGGTCTTTGATGTTATTCGTTGTCGTATGTGTTAGATCACTAAGATGTGGTGATCAATCATTTCGATGACACTTGAAATCGTGAGAGGAGAAAATTGAAACCAAAATGGCCATGTATCATGGTGGACACAAAGGTACTGTTTGCTATTAATATGTAATGCTCGTCCCACCTTCACTCATGCAGGTGGGCCCCTCGCAAGGGGACATCCTCCGAGTCCAGTTATAATGTGGCATGGACCAACGTTGAAGGACATTCTCGCCCATAATTGTCTGGAAAACGTACCTTGTATCTTTTCTCTTCTGTGAACACAAACAATCATGCACGCTTTGGGGGTGGGTGGGGATTCACCTGGACAATAATTCTAGTGTACAAAGCCTACACAATTGGAGGTAGTATTTGATATGCGGACACCGTATGTTAGACACACAAAAGAGTGATAGAAGAATAAGCATGCATGTACTTGATTATTCAATGTAACGGTGTTTTGCTAGTACAATTAAGACATGCTGCACCTCCATTTCACTGTCCGTCACACACGATTTGAACAGAGTCAAATTGCAGGCCTCGATCTACGCTGTGCTCAACCAGAAACAGATATCGAAACCTTTATTAACCACTATCCCTTAGATTTCTTTAGATTGTAAGAGACGCATAGCTTCCTCCGTAAGCTCGTAAATGCAACATAGCTGATAATACAGATGACATGTCAACAAATAACATAGTACTTACTTTGTGGCGAAGATAGGTGGAGGTGAATTACTCGAGCAGACTGAATACTGGAAGCTTCTTTTGGGCCTAAGCTGCCTAGAATCATATTACAGTATGCCAAAAGGTGGCTCAAAGTGGGTACATAATTGCTAAGCTTAATTACGGTGATTAACAACAACATAATCTTCTGCTTTATATTCATCAATTAATCAGACAATCCAGCTTTGCTCCTCGGATGCTCCTTAAAGTCCATAATGTCGCCCGCCCATCTCGTCACTGCTTGATTCTCACAGACCCAAATCTCGTCGGCTACCTGATTGATCAATCTGAAGTCATGGCTCACCAACACCAGGCCACCATCCCACTCATTCAGTGCTTCTGATAGGGAATCAATGGTCTCGATATCCAGATGATTTGTGGGTTCATTGAGCAGCAGCATATGCTCCTTAAAAGTCCATAGAATCATAAAACAGTATGCTCGGAAGTACTGGTACATAACTGCTTAACTTAATTACGGTGATTAACAACACAATCTCGGAAGTACTGGCTTTTGAGGATTCTGCTTTGTATTCATCAATTAATCAGACAATCCAGCTTTGCTCCTCAGATGCTCCTTAAAGTCCATAATGTCACCCTCCCACTTTGTCACTGCTTCATTCTCGCAGACCCAAATCTCGTCGGCTACCTGATTGATCAATCTGAAGTCGTGGCTCACCAACACCAGGCCACCATCCCACTCATTCAGTGCTTCTGCTAGGGAATCAATGGTCTCGATATCCAGATGATTTGTGGGTTCATCGAGCAGCAGCATATGCGGTTGCCTCCAGGCCAGCCAAGCAAAGATCACCCTGCTCCTTTGACCATCTGACAAGTTCTTCATAGGCATCACCTGTGCTTTTCCTGACAATCCAAACTTTCCAATTGCAGCTCTCATCCTCTCCTCCTCATTGCCTGGGTACTCTCTCATCATGTACTGAAGTGCAGACATCTCTAGATCAAGCTTCTCGGCCAGATGCTGATGAAACTGGGCAATTCTGAGATGGGTGTGCCGCCTAACCATTTCATCCAAAGGGATAAGATCACCAGTCATCAGCTTGAGCAATGTGCTCTTCCCAGCACCATTGGGCCCTACTAGTGCTACTCTGGAATCAAGGTCCACACCAAAATCAAGGTTCTTGTAGATGAGTTTCTCTGGGGTATATCCAAAAGTCACTCCCACAAACTGCAGGACTGGTGGGGGAAGTTTACCAACATCTACAAAGAGAAAGACCAATACTTTGTCCTTCACCACTTTTTCTGTAAGTCCACCGCGCTCCATCTTGGCAAGAGTTTTCTCCTTGCTCTGGGCTTGACGGGCCAGCTTAGCAGAACCATGACCAAATCGAGCAATGTACTCTTTCATAGAAGAAATTTGCTCCTGCTCCCACTTGTACTGCTTCATCTGATTTTCTTCCAGCTCTGAACGAGTCTGGACGTATTGGTCATAGTTGCCGGTGTAGAATTTTAGCTTCTTGCTCTGCATGTGGATGATGTTGGTACAGACACCATTAAGAAAATCCTGAGAGTGTGACACCACAACTAGGATACGATCAAGTTTCTTCAGAGACTCTTCCAACCAGACACATGCCTCTAAATCTGCAAAACAAAACAAGAACAAGCGAGCCTAAGTTTTGCATACTACCAGTCAAATGTGCATTCATACAACATCAGAAGCTGATCTTCTCATTTATGAAAAGTTTTGTAATAGGGAAGAGAACTCTACTACATGATAAATGCTTAAATTTATGTAGATTGTACACTGTATAAAAGATTCATTTAGATAACTGTATATACTTGTGAGCACAGATCTGGCCAAGGAAAGAAACAATTTGACCAAATGATCAAAACTTATCTATAAGCAATGCCTCATAATGCAATTTGGAAAAAGAATAGAAGCTCTTTTGCAGTATTGCAATAGTCGCTTTGTCTATGATGAGAGCATGAGTAGACGGACATTATCCTCAAGTGAATAACCACCAAGTATGAAAAGCAGTGCTGTTCCGGCACTTAACATGAACAAAATCCATCTTAGCAGCATCCTGCTACAATGTAAACAATTTTTGAAAAATAAAAGCACAAACAAAAGCTAACAACAATGTGCAGATGAAGTGTAAAATGAAATATGGAAAATATATGGTTGATGTGGAAAGAGAGACAAAAAAAAAGAGAATCTACCGGAGTTACACCAGCTTTTTCACTATTTTCATGCTCAGCTCTGGTAGGAACATCTGTAGAAGCAAATTCAGTAACCTTGGAAGCAAATCTAACTAATGTACTTTTCTGAGAAGCACAAAACATGATAACAACAGAATATCACAATGATATTATCATTTTAATTACTGTAAACTGCACAAGGTAATTCTAAAGACATAAAAATCAATCATCATAATGCAAATGTACAAGAGCTTTTGTCAAGTTAGCGCATATTTAGATATCTAACCTGAACCAGGCTTTTTGCAACCGATTTAGGAGACTCTTATTTCTGTAATTCAGATTTGCTCAGGTAATGAATGTAGAGTTTCAACAAGCAACCCTTGATGATACTTGAATTTCAAGGAAATTCATCGAGATAACTGCTTCAAGGATGCAATTGATAGGGAAATCAAGTTTGGCAGTTGCAATGTTATACCAATCCATGAAAGTTTGTAGAAAACCAAATTCTTAATTAGTTGGCATATCAAAGTGCAACACCATATCTAATATAATATTACATGGACAGATGGGAATTAGTCATTTAAGATTCCGAAACAACTCGGTCTACATTTCAAAAGTTTCAACCCAAACCCCATGAATTAACTTGCATATATGTTTAGCCAATATGGCTCACAATAACAAAAAAATGAAAGTTCTTATCTACATCTACATATCCATTCTGGATTGTCTAGGACATGATACTTGTAGGATACTTCATGATATATGTAGATATATGTATCATGATTTTTAAATAATTAATAAACAGATAAAATAATTTTAGAATTCGGCAAATAGTTTTTCATTATAGAAATGAAAACATGTTTTATATAGTAATTATAAGTTATCTGTATTTTCATTAAATTATGATTAATAAAATTGATAGAATGATCTTATTTCACTTACAATAAGTTTCTTCTATCTTCTTTATACAACTGAAATATTATATAATAAAATTCTTTTTGTCCATGGTAAATAGGGTAGGAATGCTTCCATGTTGATTAGTGACTTGTTATTATCTATCATAATACATAACTATCTATTTCAAAACTTCAATTAAATATCAAGCCTTGCCGTAAATTTAATTTTTGTGTACAAATTCAAGGCATTTTATAACTACTTTACGTCACGTATCAGCATATACGTCTTGTGACATATCAGTGTCCCATATATCAGTATATAGGCTTCATAAATCGCAAGAAAATATTCGACATTTAAGTTATTTAATGAGTAGCAGATTAGAGAAAATTGTTTTTTGAATGTCCCGAAGGTCTAGTGTAACATAATGGACATTAGTATTGATTTTGCTATTGCTTCATTACAGCCACATCCACTTTATTAGTTGATAATCTTCCATGTAAACATGTGATAACCCAAACAAATCTACCAACTCCAACACCTACCCAAGATACCAACTGTTCAAGCCCCAAGGAAACCTAGCTAAGCTGATCTTGTTTCAGGTACATATATCATTAGTCAAACTTGGCATCACCAACTGATCCTGATAAAATTGTATACCAATAACATAAAAGAAAAAACAATACGATGTAAAGGTCATCGACCTATCAAAACAGGAATAATAATTAATTTCTTTGTATGAAAAATCCAACTATGCCAAATAATAAATAAAGAGGACCAATGGCAACTAGTTTCCTGATATTGGAAAAAGGAATATATATTTTACCAAGATGATTTGTAGGCTCGTCAAGCAAGAGGATAGTTGGGTTCATAAACAATGCTCTAGCAAATGCAATCCTCATACGCCATCCACCAGAGAAGTCACGGGTTTTCTTTGCTTGCATTTGTTTATTAAAACCAAGTCCATACAAAATTTCAGCAGCTCGCTTCTCAGCAGTGGATGCATCTATGGCTTCCAATCGCTCATATATACGATCCAAAGCTTCTCCACCACCACCATCCTACAAGAAGTCATAAAATCCAAACATATATAAAAGAATAATAGATCACTTTGATTAAAGACGTATATAACCAAGCTGCTATCTGCAACATGAAAATTGTGCTTACAAACAAACCTCAGCAGCTAAGATTTCAGCTTCTTTCTCCAGCCTCAATCTTTCTTCATCACAATTAATGACGGCCTCCAAAGCTGACATGTCTGAAGCTTCAATCTCCCGGGTATGGTGATATATATCCATCTGCTCAGGAATTGGAAGCTCTCTGCATCCTATTGCTGCAAGAAGGGTGGATTTCCCACAGCCATTAAGTCATAACAAACCATAGCGCCTACAAGTAGAACAAATTAGCTACATAAACAAACCAAGGCATAAAATCTAACTCCAATACTAAAGTTAGAAGTTGACATGCAAAACCTGCCATAGTTGAGCTCCAACTCAGAATCCACTATAAGGTCATGCCCATGAAAGGTTAGTGATAATGACTCAATCTGGAATGTGTACAATTGCCAAGGATTATGAAATGAAGGCAAAAAATATTCATAATGACAAAAGAAACACAGTAGAAGCCATGAATATGTTAACTTGATCATCTTGTTCAGCGCCACAACAATGGGACTGCAAAGGGTCTGGTCATAGTTATCTATATCTATTAATATTCAAGTGATAAAATAAAATCAGTATATAACAAACATCAATCCGTCATAAATAAATCAAATTCATCAATAATTCCAAAATTCCATATAGTGACAAAATGAACCCTTTCAAGCGACCAACTTCAAGGGGGCAATGAACCATCCAAAAGTTAGTATATATCATATTCTTAACAATTATGAAATAAGGAAAACAAGAATATGCTTGTGCAGATAAGGAAAAGATTAAGAGAAGCAGTCCTGTCAACAAGATGGAAACAGAATTTTTTTGGACAATGGTGACCAAATAAGTTCTGTAATTTTGAGCTTCATCCTGGTACTCAACAATCAAGACAAGAATTGCTTATGAGCCTGTAATCATATGATGCATCTGTTCTCAACACTGCTTCAGAGCAAACAACATACTGAATGAAGACATCTTGTTCCACTGCCGTCATCCTCATCATTATTTATTTAAGGTCACTCGTAAGAACATCAGAAGAAAAGCATATAGCCTTACAATATTAAAAAATTTCTTAATGCTATAGTATCATTTCAAAAATTTGGCCAACATAAACGCTCCTTTTTCTTCCTTAATGATATAGAAATTCATTAAGCTTTGGAGTGTAAGGGGATTCATATGTATATTTTTTAAGTGAGCTTTTCCCAATATATTCTTTATTTAGATGATGATAAAGAATTTCATAACTGATAGTAGAAAACATAGGCAAAATATCTACAAGCATTGAAGACAAATAAAAATAGTCTTTAGTTCTCTGATAACCATAAAAGCCTAGGCCATAGTGACTGTCTTTTCCAAATCAAGGACTTCACCAAACAAGGGGCAATATTATTGCGACAGAAAAGAAAAACTCTGTGCCCAGAATTTCATAACTCTGTACCCCGATCACATCGCAAGCCATAAACAACATAACATTTTATAAGTGACTCATTTCCTACGAAACTGCACCTAGTGGTCCATAAGAAATATTAAATTAACTTGTATATAAGCCCAAACAATTCTCATTTTTACTCTAAATTTCAAATTCGAACCCTACTTGATTTGATAATCGAAAACTGATGATCATGCTCAGATACATTTTCACTATAATCAAAATTCCATTTCTGAAATAACCCCAGTATGATTTTCACTTGTTAGATTAAGCATTAGCTTACTTAACACGGAACAAAAACGTATCTTTACGAACCAAAGGTGGAGAGGGAAAAATGAAGGTACATGGATATCTCTGGAGAGCGGATGCGAGGCGAGGACACCCGTGCACGTCCGATCCGAGATCCGCATCGATCCGACTCCATCGGCCAGCTTCCCCACCGCCGCCCCATTCGGCACATCGGCGGCCGCCTTCGACGACGTGGCCGATGATTTCCCTCCCCTCTTCGCCGCCGCCGCGGCCTTTTTGGCCGCCGCCTTCTTCTTGCTCGCGTCCGACACCATCCCCGGCTCAAATCCCCAAACCAAATCAACGGATCGGTCTCAACAGACGGCAGACGGACAAAACCCGGGCTAAATTCGAAGGGGAGAGAGAAATCGGAGGGCGGCGTGGAGGATACGGTCCCTACTTTCTTGCGAGGGTTTGCCCTTAATGCCGATCTAATATTAGTTCAATTACTTCTTTATTATTATACTACTGAACCCAACCATCACCTTGCTTTGTTCTTTGTGATACGGCTAGCATTAATATGCGGTTACTTCATCTACTGTTAAATTAGTATGCGGACATCTTATCTGCCGTCCACGCGTGAGTTGGGAATCGATCCGGTCCGAGGCGGTTCGAGTGGGCCAGCGATCCGTGACTGCACGATTCATAAAGCATTGAGATCTGCCCTGACCTCCGGCGCTTTGAGATCCACGTGAGTTCTGATTACTGGGCTGGGCTTGATATTTGGTGGGTCTCTATTCGCTGGCAGCCCCAAATGCAACTTGGAATGTGGAATTTGGTGTGCAATTCTTGGATTCGCCAATCGACCTTTCGATGATATCATAGGAGGCATTGCCTCGAGATTATTGTAGACTGCAAATTGAGATACAAGACGCATTGAATCTATCAATATAGATCGAGTTTATTTTGACGATCGATTAGACTTGCAATTGTGACATGCACAGATCAAGATTTGTGTCTTTTAAATCAGGTTCGAGGAAGGATAGTGGTGTAATCTGACCACTAAACATGAATAAGAAACATATGCATAATCGAGAAATTAAATTGTTTATCACCCAAGTGAGGGGCGTCAAAAGAGCCCCAACTTCGAAAGGTTTGGTTCAGTTTATTAATTAAATCTTTTAAGTCTTAAAAGAATGAAATTCTCTCAAGTATTTGTTTATTATTAAAGATATTTTAATTTTCCTAAAGATGCTAGTCTTTTTTATTATAAGGATCAAAGAGATGAAAAATCTTATATTATCGATTCATATTAGTCTTCTTTCATTATATTATAAAAATAAAATTTATAATAAAAATTTATTTTATTTTAAATTTTTATAATGTTATTTTTTTTTAAATCATAAATTTAGGAATTTCCTGTAGAGCGTCCTAATTTAAAAAAAAAATTAGATAGCATTCGATTTTTTTTTAAGATCATCATCCTATCTTTGTCAACCACTGCCCTCCACTTGTCGATCGCTCCCCTCCCCTCTTATAGCTGCTTGCACATCCGTAGTAGGCTAGCCTCATTGACCCCTCTCATGACTACTTGTGCCTTAACACGTGGGCTAATCTCATCAACCGGCTCTTCCTCTCCATTAGATGCCTACACCTCCATGCACAAACATGTTTTACTGGTCGCCCTCCTTCTCTCTCTTAGTTGTTTACACCTCCATGTATAAGTTAACCACATTAAATCCACCCTCGACCTCCTATACCTCTACATGCGAGTTGACCCATCACCACTCCTCTACACAAAGGTAGGGATGGTGGTGAAAGCCATACAAGCGGAGAAGGCAATGACAATAAAAGCATGGGTAAAATAATCATTTTATGTGATCACGGATATTATTTTAAAAAATTTTAAAGTTGGGATGAATTTATCTTTTTTCACGGTCCTAAAAAAAATTAAACTTACAAGATTTTTTCGAGAATTTATCTTTTTTATAATATAATTTTTATTTTATTTTTAATAAAATTTATTAGACATGTTCAGTCCAACAAATTGATTCACTCATTCAATTCAATCTTTATAACCATGATGGGCACCTATTCTTTTTATTATATTCCTTTTATTTTTCTATTTTATTCTTTCTCTCTCATCCTTGGGACACTACATTCCAGCAGAATCAGAAAACCCCATGGCCACAGTTAAAAGACTTGTCATTATTTTTCCCCAAACACCAATAAGAGGACAGGTTAGATTTGGATGTGGGGTGGGTGATGAGATGCATGGTTTCCAGATCCAAAATGTTGGACTGAGACCATCATAAGGGGCAGTGGCTGTGTCTGCATCCAAATTGGATATCGCTTGAAATGGACAAAACACCAGCCTCTCCGTCTGTTGGAGTTGCTCCCAGGCATTGCAGCATATGGTTTTGCAGATCGGAGAGGCAGACAAATTTGCCACAGAGATGGACAAGACATTTGTCTTGTCCAATCTTTCTAGGGAAGGGAGGATCACAACCCCTCTCTCTCTCTCTCTCTCTGCTTCAAATCTTTCATTGCCTTGATTTCACAGCCCTCCCACCAACCAATGCATCTGGTTTTGAATCTTCACAAACACCTGCCATCAAGAACCTCGCAAGGCTTGCAATCATACTTGATTAATGATGCACTTCTAACAACATGCTCCAATCTGTACACCAGCCGAAGATGATCACTCTTTTATCTCAATATAAAAAGAGAGTCCTCATCTGCTACCACCACATTGTGAACCATCCCTGAGCTGGCTTGGCTGGAGAAGTGCTACCTCAAAGGGAACCAAAACAAGAAAAAGAAAGTGCTCCATGGGCATTGTTTTGAGAGTTAATCGCAAGTGACGACACTAAGATTTCAGCACAGTTATCAGACTGTTGTCATCTTGCTTGATTGAAGATTCCATGACAGATATCTCAGTTATCAACTGTGAGGCTCCATCCCATCAACCCCAACCTGCCCTAAATACAAGTCCACCTCAGTGTGTTGAGATGTTGGTGGCCTTGGTCTTTCTATATTCACAGCCTGACATTGCAGACTCTCATCTCTTTGACATCTTTCCTTTTAAATATCCTTCGGTGGATGCACAAGGTGCATGCACTAAGGCATCCACTGTCTCACTATTCATACTCTTAGAATATGAGTATAACCAAGGTGTGTTCCTTTAAAATATGAGAGTTGACTCATGCTTTGTCTAGTTAGGAATCTATCATCAAATAAGGCTGATGTTTCTTGCCAGCAGATATATCCAGTGGGTTCACGTTGGATTCTTATGAAAATTGTGTTCTTATCTGAATGCAAAAGACCAGAATTATCAAGATGATGCCTGGTTATCTTGAATCCTACTGTCATATACGTTGGCAAACATGTTCTATATATGCAGATAAGGTTGGTATTAGGGTAAGACAATGATCAGTTTAGCTTGGAAAGTTGCTGCTCAAATGTCTTGTCGATATCAGTATTCATATAATTGAGATGGACTGAGAAGAGTCAAGTCAGTTTTAATACCAAACAAGGTGCTGAAAGGTAAAAGATAGATTTGTCTATGAGCCACTCACACAAACACATGGTTTGGAAGTGTTTCTTGACTTCTCCTTTTCCAAGACGTTTCTTCTTTCTCTGTCTTCTTTGTTTTCTTGGGTTCTAACCATGAACAACACCTCATAGGTAGCTGTGAATAGTTTCCACCCGACCATACAGTTGTGCTTCTGTCGTATTTGTTGTTTTATGCATTCCCATGGTTGCCATACTTTGTTTACAATATGCATAGCCACAGATTATCCAAAAGTATTTGAAGTTGAACAGTGTGTTGAGAAGCTAATGGACCGCATAAACAATGTGAAGACGCATTAGATCCACATCAACCTAAATACCACATGGTACTACAGTACAAAATAACATGCCGCAAGAAAGCAAACAGTAGGGTTTATGTATGAGAACATAAGATCTTTCCATGAATGGACTACCTTTTCCCTTTTCATGATTAGTTGAGCTAAAGATCAAGAGCCACTATGTGACTGTGTTCATGACACGACCACTTCCGTGACAATCTCATGTCTTTCTCCATCTGTCAATGTGTAGAAGTCATCATTTTTTCTTTGGGCTGCAAAATGATGTGTTTGGTGCCTGAAAACATTTTCCAATAGCGACTGGTGCTGCTGTTACTGTTAATGATGTGAAAGATGTAGATTTTCTTGAGTACAAAGTTTAGACTAAGAGCATCAACATTTTCTAGAATTCAGCAGTGTCAAGTCCCCTCTCTCTAAATTCTACTACACGAGTCGGTGCTGTTGAACATCGAACACAAACTAGTTTCTGCTTTCGTCAGTCATCACCAACCACTTTGAAGAGAAGACAGCAATCAAATACCAGGGCATTGCCCACTGGAAGCAAGGTTCATGGTGATGACCTTCTTCTTGAATGATCAAGTGTATAAAATATTTATGATCGAGGAGGCAAAGGAACAAAGTTATTATTATTGGGTCAGAGTTGCAGCTACATGTCTAATCACAATTTGTTTTCCTTTTTATAATGGACATGAGAGATTCAAAAGTTAGCTGGAAGTTGAAAACATGGGACACTGGTCAATTTCACTGCTGATGACTACAGTGTCCCTTTACATCACAGAAAATGAGGGGTTGACATCCATTCTCAACCATCTTAAGGTATCAATCCATGACTCCCGAGAGCAAAACAATGGCTAAAGCAGAAGGTTAACATGTGGATGAACTCAGCAGTGCAAGGGGAAAGGTTAAGCTATCGGGGGGAGGTGCTGTTTGGTAGCATCACATGTACTAATTACTTGGGCAGAGATTATCGCTACATTCCGATTGCTTGTTACGTTAATTAAAAGGGAGGGATGGCGACAAGTCTTGACACAGCCCTCGGACTTGAACTCTGGCATGGAGTCAGTGACAATTTTGTCTACCATATGCACTTGGACTAGACTGATCCAACAGAATTCAATGCTTCTACCAGCATATATTGGTCTCGGTAGAAGGAATGGAGGGAAGAGGAGCAAGCCAAAACGAGCAGGGTTTCATCAGATGTAGGGTCTCCAAAAGTACAGGGACTGGGTTTTCTTTATAGGTGGTGATGGTGAGTCTTATAAATCTCTGACACCAAGATGCGTGCAGCCAAGAGAGGCTGGAGAAGCCGATTGAAACTTGACAGCCTATCCTTTGACTTGTTTAGCATTTCCAACCTCTATATACCTCTGCGTTGTCCATCTCCTTCTCTGTCTCCTTCATACTGTGTTGTGGCAGTGTTCCAAGGCCAGGCGATCGACCTCAAGAATCCAGTGGGAAGAAGACGTGGGGGTGGAGCCACAGGCGATCGAGCTGCAACATCTGCCGCCATGGGGAGGGCTCCATGCTGCGACAAGGCAAATGTCAAGAAAGGCCCCTGGTCTCCGGAGGAAGACAAGCAGCTGAAGGAGTACATGGAGAAGCATGGAACAGGTGGAAACTGGATCGCTCTCCCTCAGAAAGCTGGTAACCCAAAGGAGTTTTGTGGTTTCGATTCCCTTTTTGTATTTGTATGCGCTCTTCCACGAGTGTTTGAGGAATTCTGAGGATTGAAATGGACTGCCAACAGGTCTGAGGAGGTGTGGGAAGAGTTGCAGGCTGAGATGGCTCAACTATTTGAGGCCTAACATAAAGCACGGGGATTTCTCCGATGAGGAAGATAGGATCATTTGCAGCCTGTTTGCTAACATCGGAAGCAGGTGAATTTGATCGTGTTCTTGATGCCACTGCATTCGATGCGATGGAGTCCGTAGTTATATGCTTTCTCTCATCCGATGTGCCAAATTCCCAAGTGCAGATGGTCCATCATAGCAGCCCAGCTTCCGGGGAGGACTGACAACGACATCAAGAACTACTGGAACACCAAGCTGAAGAAAAGGCTCATGGGCCTACCGACATCCCACAGAAAGCCTCATCATCAGCAGCAGAAGAAGCATCAGCTCCAGGAGCAGCAGCAGCAGCAACAACAGCAGTTCTTTCCGTCGTCCTTTGCGGCCACTGCTCCGTTCTCATCGTCAGCACCTGACCTGGAAGGCATCCCCATCTCTCATCTCCTGAATTCTCTGGTGGCACACCCGACGCATCAGAGTGGCAATCTCATCGTGTTCGGAGGTGATCACCACAGCTGCAGTTCATCCGATGGCAGCAGCATACAGATCGGCTACGGGAGGGACTTCAACCACGGGTTATATAATGGAAGGGAGAACATGGGCTTCGAGAGCCATCTCTATGGCGGGTTGGAGACCGAGAAGCTTCTGCTTGGTGGTGGTGGTGGTGGTGGTGGATGTGAAGCATCATCGATTGGATACAGCTTTGGTGAGGTCAAGCCGACCATCGCTTGTCCAACTGATGCCTGCCATGGCTTCTATCTGGATGGCAGAAGCGGTGCAGCCACGGACACGAGCTTCAGGAACATAGCTAGCGCCATGTACCACTGCTGACTGTATAATTACAAGCATCTGTTTTCCTTTATTTTCTCCTCCTCCTCCTCCTCCTCCTCGGGAGGAGGGATATGATTGTGTGACTTTGACGGTGCATGGACTTCTTCACAACCAGCGTCGGATATTGTTCTTGGGGTTGCTTCTGACACGATGTTTGCTGTGTGTGTCTGGTCCGACCTCATCATTCAGAGCTAAATCTAATGTGCCTGCCTCCAGCGCTCGGTGAGTTGCAGTCTCCCAAGAACATCATCGAGAGTCGCAACAAATCATAAAGAAACAGAAACCCTAAATCTATCAAGTCATCATAGACCTTCACTCGAAGAAACAGAAAGCTTCTTTAACCTGTAAATGGCTTCCTCCATCCGAGTCTCAATTCCCGAAGAAGCACCAACAGTGCAAACACATATCAATGACCTTCAGAGGTCACATGGAGATGGGACATGGAAACCGGGGACAACTCGGTACCAGCGGAAGAAGCGTGTCTCGTCCTCATATATAAATGCGACGCTTTGGAGCGTAGCTCCAACTGAGATCGGCTTCGTGGGCTTTTCAGTGTTCTCAGCTTCTTGCGAGCTCATCCATGGCGGTAAGCTTTGGCTGTTCCAAGAAAAATAGGGGAGACAGGACAAGGGTGTTGGTTCTTTAAGGCCAGCGCAACCGCAGGCAGCATCGATGAATGGGAGGAGAAGATAGAGAGTCTTCCTTGGCCGGCAGAGGGAGAGGGAGAGGGAGAGGATATATGCTTTCAAATCCAAGTTGATTTCAGAGCTTAGATTCTTTTGTCATCATCTTGCATTAACCTTAAAAGATAAAAACATCTGTCTTCCTGAATTCTCCCACCAAAGGCTTTGTCACTTTCTCTTGCATTCTTTCACGCTTGCATGTCAGTATGTGGTACATGTTTTATTGATTGGGCTGCACTTAACTTTGCTGTCATATACATTACATTACATGCTTGCGACTTAATTTGCTACATATGTAAATAAGGAAGCCAATAAAATCTTTGACAAGTAACAAAAACAAGAGGCAAACTCTTTGATTCACTGAGATACATTATTACCACTTTAATCTAAAAGTTTCGAGTACAGATTTATTAATGAATTTTATTTTTGTTCCATAAAGATAGTTGAAAGATCATAATAGCAATTTTGTTAAGAAAGAATTGCTCGAAACAAAGACAAGTTAGTACTAATATTGTATTCCCATTTTTTATCTTATTAAACCTACTTTATTGTATTCAACACATTAACTAAGCATGTTGAAAGGTTAAATTGATTCGATTAAAGTAAATGATGAAAAGAATAGAAGATAAGAATAATTATTGAAGAAGTTTTATTAAAGAAGAGAAGAAGCTTTATTGAAGAAATAAAAATGTTTTAACACATTAATATGTTCCCTCTCCTATTTATACAAATTAGGTGAAAGAATTTCCCTCAACAGGATAGCCCCCGCAAGATGGTGCTCCTGATAAGGATACCAATCTTAGATGCAAAGAGATGTAAAGAATGATTTACAAACGAGAGACTTTGTGAATAGGGCAAGAGTAGAAGACAAGGGAACATGTTTCTCTCCTATTTATACAAATTAGGAGAAAGAATTTCCAACAGAGTGAGAGATTTCCTCATATAGTTGGGGAAATCTTATCTTCTATCAGTAAGATAGTCCAAACAAAAAAAAATTCAGATCTATTTAATCGAATAGATTCAACGTCGATTAATTCGATTTGATTAATTGACTAATTGATTTATAATTTAAAAAAATAAAATTTTTAAATGAACTGATTTTAATTAAATTAAAATCTTAATCCAATCGAACGACACAATAATATTTATAAAATTAAGCCCATATTATTTGTAAAATTAGGTATTTGGATCGATTTGATTAATCTATTTAAATTGATGAATGACTTATGATAGTGAACTTAATGATACCTTTTAAATTAAAATCGATTTGATTCGATTCAAATTGGTTAATCGAATCTCAAAGAAGGGTACTTCCAAATTAGAATCTTCAAAACCAAATCATTACTATGCCATTCTCAAAACACTTGATTTTAGTTTTTGAATTGATTTGAAGACCCCTAACATTAACACATTGTTCTGATAAACTATGCCATTCTCAAGAAAAACAAACAAACCAGTTTTCCATGTCAAAGCTTGCTCAAAAGGATGCCATGGAGGATGGATTATGATATTGGGTTAAGAGTAAGTGAAGTTTATTAAAGCCATAAAATCTCACTTGCGAAAATGTTGTTTGAAATAATTCTCAAAGTTGACGAGGTTACTGATAGAGTTTTCTTCTTGGATATATACAAGTCCAAGGCTCCAAATAACAATTACTGCCTTTATTAGCTTCTTTACATAATAATAGGTTGTAAAACCCATTATTCCTTCAAAAAAATTTGATGTCTTTGGGGATTCACTGGTTATTGAGCTATATATATATATATATATATATATATATATATATATATATATATATATATATATATCACTTAAAAATCATGTAATGACACTTCATTTGGCAGATAATGTTGCAGCTTTGCCAGCTGTCTCACCTACTTCAGTATAATTTACACCTCTATATAGTTTAAGTTTGATCAATCTTTTTAGAAGAATGTCCTTTCATAGGGGTAGTAGATGGGATGGTAGGTACAAGGTTGGCATTTTTATACTAGGACAGACTATACCATAAAGAAAGTTGCAGTGTCCCAAAGTTATGGACTTGATCTTATGAGTTAATTACATACTAGATTATCTTGTAATTTATTAAAATTACAAGTTGCAGTTTCTAGTTAGATCTATCTCGATTTGTAAACTTAAAAAATTTATTAAAATTTTTATAATTATGAAAATAAAATATTTAATTTTATATATCCTAAAACCATCGACCTTATCGACGGAAGATACAATACGTGACCACACATGAATGATATAAAAATAATAGCTAAAAAGATAATTTCAATAGTGGTAGTAGATGATAACATCGTGGGTGGTTATTGTGGTGGTGGTCGACTTTGTCGATGTCAATGATAAGGAAAAGGAGACAAAATAGGAAGACATTTATGTCGTCAGAGGAAGAGAAAGAAGAGGGAGGTGAGGCATCTGCATCGGTGCCACACCACTCTTCCTCCTCTTTCTCTTCCAGCGATGTAGTGGTCAACGAAATCGAAAAGAGGCAATGTGGTGCCATATCAAATGATGCGATGCTCGATGATAACAAAGAGGACATAGAGCGATGCAGCATTAACATAAAGGAGACAGTGCGACGTTGCATCGAACGATGCGATGGTCGACGAAAACGAAAAGGAGACAGAACAATACGGTGACAATGCAGATGCTTCACCTATCTCCTCTTTCTCCTCCGATGTTGCACTGCTCTATCTCACTTGCCTCCTCTTCCTCCTCCGACGCTGAAGGAGGAAGAGGAGGGAGGTGAGGCCTTTTCCTCCTTCAACATCAACATATATTATGTGTCTCACTACTATGCCTCCTCTTTCTCCTCGTCATTGATATTTAGATTGACATCGACAAGACGAACCACCACATCATTATCGTCAACTACCATCACAACGGCCACCCACAACGTTATCAATAGCCACCACTGTTAAATTACCTTTTTACCTATCATTTTCATGTCATTCATTTACGTGTTGTATCTTTCATCGATAAAACTAACGACATTAGGATAAATAAGATTAAATAATTTTCTTTTATAACTATAAAAATTTTAATATAAAATTTTTAAATCTAAAAATCAAAATGATAAAGAGGTCAAACTAATAATATTTAATTAGCCCTTGATACTGGGATTCGATTTTGTGAAATGCTGCTTGTGTGAGGGAGAGGCATTCACCTTGTTCTGGGATTGTACGGAACATCAAACAATCCTGGTTTCGAAAAAAAGATTTCATAGTTAACTTATATCTGAATGCTAAAATAATTAACTATATAGAACAGGAGGAAGAGGGAGGATTATTCTACAATCATATGATAGGTCAATCTTAACTTCTAATACGTGTTTAACCCAATCATTGATCAGATGCTGTGAAGGTGAAGAGAGTAATACTTTTGTTTTTGTTCTACTTGCCATCATCAACAATTAGTGTAGCATGCATATGTGCCATGCTTCTGATGAACAACAGTCATGCAGGATTAGAATATCTTTGGCAAGTCTCCAGAACAAGATGTAGAAGGCAATTCAGTGTAAGGCAATCTCTTCTCTTAACATCTGTCAGTCCTGAAACATACCCAGAGCAGAAACACCTTTTTCCAAGATAAGTAAAAGAAAAAAAAATTTGCTGAAGAGAGGTGGTTATCTGATTCTGATTCTGAAAGACAAATTTCAATTTCTTAATCTTTCTCTGAGAATCTTGTATATGTTAAGTCACGTAGTTTAATTTAAATGTTGGTTGTCTGACCTTCCTTCTACAAGTAGGGAAATTGGATGACCTTCCTCAACAGTTCAGTTGGTCCTTCACCAAAGGAACTGCAGGAATATGCTTCTTCAGATGCATGTGTAGTTGGGCAGAGAGAGCTTTAATAATAAGGAATTCTTTGTTCCAACCAGTATCTCAGGAGCATCTCTCCCCACCACCCTGGGTTTGATAGTGAATGAATTTTTCCGGCAGAGTATGTCAGCCACAGTCTGCTCCGGAGAAGGCTCCTGCCGGAAAACTATTAGACAGTTTCTCAGCAGCCAATTCAATTCTTGTCTTGTCCTGAAATAAATGTGAATGATAGGTATTAACAATATCAAAATCCACATAAAAGATAGAAAATGCCACAAATGCGTCAGTTGTATGGTAGCATCCGTGAATGGGCTTGGAGCCTTGAAACATTTACCTTTCCGACAAAAGTTATTACGAGAGGCCCAACCCTGGACTTCCGTTGGCATCCTACATTTTTAATAGAAATAATCACTAAAAATATCACAAGCATCAGTTGAAAGCTAAGCCATCCTCATGATAGACACTTCAATAACCGGTAAGTAGTTCCTTTATATAATTGACCTGTACATAAATGCTGATAGGCTTACCTATGTAAATATCTGGGAATTCAAGGCACAACTTTGATATAGTTTGAGCAGTTTCAACCTGCAATGCATGAGACAAGAAACAAGGGTAATGACATCTAGTCAGTTATTGAGATTAGAAGTAGTGATGAATCCAATATATTTCATTCTAATGGGAAAATAGGTGCCAATATCAGGTTCAACAGAATATTTTAACCAAAATGCTGAGAACATATTTACTAACTTTGACCTCAAGAATTCGTAAATTGAACAACACTAAAATAACTCCACTATTGGAAAAAAATCACCTATGATAGTTTCTGTTATGGATGTAAATGTCAGTCAATGCCATACTGAGGGAAAACCAATGGTGTGCTGGTCAGGCAAAGAACCCTGTGCTGGTCAACTCAGATTGTACCCACACATTGCTGTCGCCCCTGTGCCACATAACTCAAATTCTCACCCAGCAGAACACGTTGGACTGGCACACAGAGGGTTCAAACGAGAGTGACTAATTATTTTAGCTCAGTATTTGGGATGGCACTATACACAGCACAGAAACCCTACAACTTGTTTGATGAGACAGCTTTAGTACAATTTCTGTATTTTTATCAGAATAATACAGCTCACAGATGCACATATGAACATATGTATATGTCCACTCGCATTAAAACAATTGATAACAAAGAAAAATTCAGGAAATGTGAAATTCAGCTGTATACATTTTAACTAGAGCATACTGATCTACTCAATCAAAAACAGAGGTTGCAGAGTAAAGCAATAAAGATAATCTATAGCATGAATGTAGCATAAGAAAATAAATTAGTTTGGTAATTAGATGCATCAACATGAAAGGATCGAAGCTGAAGATAGAAGTATACATCAGAAAGCATGGTACCAAGATGCTTTGACATGAATGGTGGCAAACGCATTAACGGGTGACTTGGTGTTTCAAGAAGACAATCCCATTGTGTTTCTAGTTCAGACACATTTGTTGCTGCAAGAATAATTACATTTTGACATTTGATCTGCAACAAAAGTAAACAAATGCATGCTCAGGTGAAGAAAACTGCTCATCAAGCAGAACTGTAAGTTCAACATAGGTAAATGCTAACAAATATTAATATTTTCTTTGTTAAATGTGAAAAACGAATTAATCAACCTGAACAGTGATCCTTATAGCAAGATGCTTCTGGCTAAGCAAAAAACTACCATCCATCATGTGCTACAGCAAATTACACTTCAAATTTTCTTGTGATTAACAATCAACAAATGAATCCTAATTACAAAGAAAGAGCAGCACCATTGCCAATGTGGAGCTGAGTAACCACATGCTGACAGATTACACAAAATAGGATTGCAGATGTGATGAAACAAGTCAACACAAATACAATTGCAGATCTCTACTAAATTTCAGATCTTGGGGTGATTAGAAAAACAAAATGGTTAACCCAGCTAGGGAGCCTTTATGCTCAACTATCAGGAGCTTGGCATGCATAGACAAGAGTATTTTCCACAAGATCAAGTCATACTACAACCACCTTTGTCGGCAACTCGAGGGGATGCCATTGTGCTCTTACCTAATGGGACGAAAGATTCCTTATTTGAGATTTCTTTCATAAACTTTTGACGATTATATAATATGAATTTCATACAATAATTATAATACATTATCTTTCACCAGAACATTATATGATTTTCTAACTGTAAGTTGATGTGTTTGGATCTACAAGAAAAGCTTCACAGCAAGCTTGAATTGGCACAGCACTGAAGATAGGATTGATGCTAACAGTCGTAAGAGTATGGTCTTTTAGATTGAATATCAAAGCTCTATTTGTGCCTTAGCTTCCAGATTGATTATACGACAGCATGAGTTACATCAGAATGCTCAACCAAAAGTAAACCAGGAACATTTTTCAGAAACCCAAACCAATTCCTGTCAGACAAGTCAATAATGTAAATCAATTTCTTTTCTTTGTTTAGGTAGACAACTGAAAGAATTAGGAAGAAGCAGAAGCTCATATACTCGGACGAATCATGGTTGTTGTACCTAGATTGGCAAGGTAATGGTCTAGAATCAATAATGATGTTATCTACAAAAGATGCTAGACTTGTAGCTCATTATGAAAGGACAAAAAAGGAAAGTCAAGAAAAAAATTGCAACAGATGGTAGAAACAGCCTCCTGGCTATGAAAAAAACTACCGTCCACAATGTGCTACAACAAATTACACTTCAGAATTTAAAACATTATTGATTCTAGAAAAAAAAACTACCATCCATAATGCTGTAATCTACAAAAGATGGTAGATCAGTAATGCCTATGCTGTTATCTCCCTTTCTAAAAGAGAAAAACTTGTTCAACTTGTTAAGAAATATGCTTGTCAATACATGTGAACCTTGTGTTCTGTGTCAAACAAATAAATCTAAAAGGGCAGCCCAATGAACGAGGCTACTGCTAATATGGGCTAGTGGAAAGTCTAACATAGGCAATTTTACAACTTTACCATTGCAGGAAAAGAGATTGTTTCCCTGTCTTGAATCTAAGTTGCCCAAATTGCAAAAACGCAATTTTACCATGATACGAAGGTCTGCCCACAAATGCAGCTATGTATGTGAAAAAACAAGGTAAAACATAAATGTAAGAAACAATTATCAACAAATGGGAAGTTTGTATTGAGACAGACTCGGACATACCAACGGCACAGGCAGCTTACTGTGTTGCATTAACTCAGTTATGCCTTCAGGTAATAAAGCCATCTGGAAATGAATACAAACAAGTTTACAGTTACAGCCTTTACCAACAAAAACCTCATTAAATTAACTTCAAAAGTAATTTAATATGTAAAAAATGGAGGACCCAAGCAAGGAAAGATAATTTACTTCTGTCTTGCTTTGAAGAATATCAATATCTAAAAAAACAAGTAAAAATTTACAAGCAACAAGATACATAGATATGTTGCTTCACCAAGGGCACAAAGAACGATAAAGTATTAAACTACTGCTATCATCAAAACCATAAAATAGATAATTGTCATTTGGAATGCACACTACGGTACTACAAAAACTAAAAACCTTTACAATCCCTTCTGTTGAATAAAGAATGAAAATTGTGGCAGACAATCTTTTCTATAAGTAAAAGAACAGAAGGTGCAAAGAATTGTACCATCTTGTAATGCAAACATTCTCATCATTAATCAAAAGAAAAGAAATTTCCCTAGCATTAATTATTTCCAGTTGAACAATCCAAATTTCGCAGTTATGAATTGCTAGTCCAAATTGAATGAGTAAAGAATCTGCTTACAAGAATTTCATAGATGACAACTTTCTTTAATCTAAACTAGATGAATCGTGTATTTTAAGAGCTACAGAAGGCATATTCACCTACAAAGACATCCATGCAGACTGTAGCCAATTAGAAATGATTTCTATGTTTCTGACAGATCATAAAAGCAATGTTGACAGTATAATAAAACCAACAAATAAACTCCCAGCAGTGGCATCTTTAGCATGCCTTGATTATCGTTTCCAAATAAGAATAAGGCATTAAGTACTTTCTCTTAGTACACTTCTACCACACATTAACTGAAGTTAGCTTAAGATGTAAGAGAAGTGGTAAGTAAATGAAGACTAAATATCAAAAAGTCTGGACTTATACACATAGAACATGCATACAACATTTTCATTAATTTGACAAATTGCCTAAGTTTGACAGTGGCAGAATCAAATATTTTCACCAAAACCTGAATCCTCATTTAAAATACCGAAGTTTCCTAACTAGGCAACTTTGGGAAATAGAAAGAATGTAAGAAAATTTGAGTCTGTATGCCAGTAGGATAAATAGCATAACTTTGAGGTCATGGAGCAATCCTCCTAAAGTACTACAGATACTTCAAAAAAAAGAAACTAGGAGTAGCAAGGTCTACCGAAGTGTTCCCTACGTCCCGTGAGCTAGATTTAAGCAGAGATTTCTACTAAATAAGATGAAATATTATTTTAACATAAATGACCTTACCTTAAAATTGACCATAATAACTGGAAAGGAAAATAATGACAAAAAAATGCATATGCCCGAATGTTTATGTATCACCTCATTTCGGTCACCAGTGCAGTGCTTTCCTATAAGAAGCCTAAGGTACTCCTCAAACTCTTCATCAGGAGCCTGAATTCCAAAATAAAAAGCTCATGAAAAATGTTTGCCTGATGACAAGTAAATATATATAAGACCAAAATAATGCAAACAGATAAGTATGTTTCTTTAGGGGAGAGATATGAAAGTGAAACTAATAAATGTAGTTTTAAGGGAAAAAATACAATGCAAATTCAGAAGAAGTTAGTGAGACTTACACCATGTTATAACCCTTTTTTTATTATAACCCTTATTATAATCTCGTATTACAGATGTGAAAATGGCATCTACAAACATATAAAAATAAACAAAATCCCACATAATCATTTGGTGAATCCAGACACATCCTCAATTTAAAGATCAATCATAAATTGATACGTCAACTAACCACATTAAGAGCACATGGTGGCAAAATTTACAGCATAAAGTTAACTCATTATTGATAAGTTGCCAGTAGTTTGGAGCAAGGTCCGTCATACCGTACCGTACCGGAGTTTCGACCCAGGCTCGGTACGGTACGGTACAGGTGTACCGACCGGTATACCGAGGTGTACCGAGCAGTACACCTGATTTTACCAATTTATCCTTCCAAAATACTTGAAAATTAGAAAAAAAAGTTAGGATAGGGTTTTCAAGTTACAAATACATACCTCTTGATTAGAAAACGAATACATACCTCTTGATTAAAAAAGTTATGATAGTCTTAATTACCCTCTAATTAAAGAAAACGAATACATACCATCTGATTAGAAAGTTCTTCCTCTTAATCTTCTCAAATTAGTCTCGATTGAATTCACAAATCGTTGTTTTACAGAGTATAGGAGAGAAAAAGAAAGTTTGAGAGAGAATTTAAGGGAGTATAATGAAATAGGGGAGAAAAGAATGGTTTAAATAGGAGGAGAAAAAGCTCCAACGGTCAAATTGACCGTTGGAACACTGTAGCACTGCTACAGTGCGGTAACAGTCAAAATTTCGACCGTTACCGCCCGATTTTGCCCCGTATCGCCCGATAACCTGTTGGACCAGTACGTACCGCCCGGTATGGGCGGTACGCTTCGGTATGGCAGAGCTTGATTTGGAGACCAATTTATATGTTATTAAAGATGGAGAAGATAGTTTTCTGTTAAGTATTTACCAAATACCCCAAAAGAAATCCAGCCATCCACCTTATATCCGGTGTTTCTCTTTCTCCTCCTCCTTATTTCTTTTTGCTTTCCCATCCTCTTCCTTCTTACTTATTTCTTCCTTTTTTCTTCTTCTCCCTTCTTCATCCCCACCTCCCCCAATCGAACAACAAAAAAAAAACCACGGTACATGTCGCTATACCGCAAGTCAGTAACACGACATGGACCAGACCTGTACTGATCCGACTGCAGACTGATATGGTTTCAGTAACCCAAAATTTTATTCCTCGGTGCCAACCACAAAAGAAAAGTAACATTTTGATTCAAAATAAGAATTCTCAAGAACTAACCAGCCGAACTCCAAATGCTTTTGCAACACCTGCTAATGAAACATCTGAATGCATAGGGCCAAGTCCTCCCAACAAGAATACCTGCAAATACAAGGTTAATGATCAATTCCATAAAGAGTTGAAGCTAAATATTAGAACCTAAAATACTTAGTTTCTAAGATAGTTAAAAGTGGTTCAAACAAACCATGTCATTTGTAGACTTCTGTTGTTCAACTTGTGCAGCCACACAATCAATCTGCATTAACATAAATCCCAGATATGGCTCTTAGTAGAACTATATGACAAGATTTAAAATAAAAACAGGAAGCATTAAAGATTTTATGTTACCATTGATCTGAACCAATGCATATGAAAAGCCTATTATATATAAGACATTAGATAAGTGCAGAAACTTTATAGGACCAAGTAAGCATCTTAGCAATTATATACTTTGCATTAATGCAAAAGAAATTCATAGAGGAATGTGGTAAAAACCAAATATGAACTAGTAAAAGTTGACCAAAAAGATGGTTCAGGCAAATATTCTGCTATGTGCTACAAAGTTTATAAGCATGGGTCTTGTAGACTTGTACAACTACAATGTTGCACAATATATCATTGTAGTCCTAATTCTATAGAGGGAAAAAACACAAATGGGCTGCATTGCTCAAATCACACCAGTGAGAAATTGCAACTGCTGCATAAGGCCCTCTTTCCAGACATTCAATACTTTATACAGTCACGACAATTGCAAACTAGCTAATAATATTTCAGTTACTCATTTTCATTTCAATTTAAATGCAGAGAAGAGAAGAAAAGAAAGAAATGCAAAGGACCAGAAAAGAATAAACTTTTTGGCCTATTGATGAAGCTTAGATGTCATATCTGTTGTGACTCAAACCATACACTTAAGAATAAAGTATTAATAAACTACCTCACTAGAGATGCCAAAAGCCAGCATATAGCATTGTGTGCTTAGGGCAAAATACAAAAGTGGGAGAGAATGAGGATGTGAAAACAACCAAATTCAATAAAGCTTTTTAACTAAGTCAAACAATAGTACATTCCATTTTATGCTTCAACAAGGACACTAAGTCAAATCATTTAGACAGTTATAATTCTCTTCCCAGAGAACAAATATGACATTAAATGTTGAAACATGAATTTAACGAGCATAAATGTTTTGACCAAGTTTCACGATACCATGGTGTACCCCCCGATATGGGCGGTATGTACTGATCCAACAGGGGACCGATATAGGTGATACATATTGGTTTGTCGGTATGCCCCACTTTATCATGTTAGTACATCGGTATAGTTTAGTATGTACCAGAACAATGATCAGTCGGTATATCGATATGAACCAGTAAGACGAACCATGATTTTGACAAAATAAATTTTGAGAATAAATGTTAATTCTATTGCATAAGTTGTCTTACATCATTCTGAACAACTGTCATGCGAGTTACTTGCCAACCAATGGCATTAAGCTTTTTGCATAATACCGCACTTAGTTTATCTTCTGCAGTGCCAAACCTGAAAAACAAATGTACATCAACATAAATAATAGCTCTTTAAATATATAGAACAGAAAACTTAACTGCCATACATACATACATACCAACACACAAATATATATACATATATATATATACACATATATATATATACACATATATATATATACACACACACACATATATATATATATAATCAATTATGTATATGCCTACATTGCATATATGATGGCAAAGCAAGATGAGTTCCGTTACATTACAATGCAAAATCCAAGTGATATGAAGCTTGATTTTTAATACTGATGTAACACTGTTTTGGACAATTCAGTGGACTATTGCAATACAGGTTTACCATGCAGTATATCAATCTATACAATCTGTAATCACTGAAGTATTATTATACAATGAGTAACAAATCACACTGACTATATGCTAGTTCAGTATGATCCTTGGTCAGACCATAAATGTCATTTGGTGCACAGCAGTTTGACTGGTGTTTGAAGTCATCATGGAGAACTCTTCCTCATCCCAAAAGATAGCCCAGAAGACAACCAAAAAGTGGCAATAACCTAGGGCCTAATAGCTGACATGGGTCCACACCGAACGATACTAAGTTGGACAGTATTTGAGTGGAGTGGTGGGTCCCAATATTCAACAAATACCTCTAGATGATATGGAGCTTTTCATAATGTGAATCAGGATGTGATCTAATCCTAGTTGGAGTAGAAAATTCTAGCATGACCTTTCCATACTAAACAAGTTTGAAGTGCATCAAAATCAAACCAAATAGTGCTTAGACCGGACTAAAAAAGAGTCAAAACTCAATTGGGTTGACCAATTGCACTAGAGGCCAATCCTATTCAAAACAAGAGGGAGCAGCTAAAGTAAGCCTGTTTCAAGCACGGCCAGGGTTGTCTCATCTTGCCATATCCTTTCTTAGAGACCAGACCAATAAAGAGGTTGACCAGGTAGTTAGCGGGGAAATTTAATTCCACATTACTTAAGCTAAAGGCGAGAGCAAAAGTCAGAGTCTAATAAAGGTTGTTTCAACCCTAACAGGCATCATAACATGAGTTATCAATGATATCCTATTGTCTTTTATGTATCTTTCTTCTCTTCTTTTCTCTCTTTCCATACTCTCTTAGATATCATTCTTCCTCCAAATAAAGAAGGCGGTTAATAGGATTTACTAAATCCTATCAACTTAGGGTCATAGTTGAGTCCTACTCTACTCAAATCATTCTCCCCTCGAAGAAATAAGGCAGTTATTAAGAGTTACTAAATCCTATCAACTTAGGGTCATAGTTATCAGGACCCGGGCCTGATGGGCTAACTGGCTTATCAACTTCGTTTGGTCTAAACCACTGACCAAAATGCTTAAGCTGAAGTTTATAGTAGTACACTCATCAGACCCTTATAAGCCAATCTTACCCACTTTCGATGTGGGACTAATCAGGGGTGTTACAATCACCCCCACTCAAAGGCTTGACGTCCTCATCAAGCCCCGTCATAACCCAGATCAAACCCTAGCATAGTGCATTTGAGGCATAGCCCAGTGGTGGCTCCACGCCGTGACGAGTTCTCTGACTCCGTCTACGGGTAGAGCCCTTTTCCTACTCGAGCCCCCTCACCATGCTCAAATGCTAGGTCAGCTCTGATACCAAATATCAGGACCCGGGCCTGATGGGCTAACTGGCCTATCAACTTCGTTTGGTCTAAACCACTGACCAAAATGCTTAAGCTGAAGTTTATAGTAGTACACTCATTAGACCCTTATAAGCCAATCTTAATCTTACCCACTTTCGATGTGGGACTAATCAGGGGTATTACAATAGTTGAGTCCTATTCTACTCAGATCAAGTTTCCATTAGAATGGCTTCCTGCTTTTGATCTCTGTTTAAAGAACCTAGTAACATGATAAATAAATGAAGCCAACAGTTGCTGATATGAATGGCTAACATCTGAAAAAAAATGCATTTTCTCTTAGAGCCTTCTTATAATCTTTTTGAAGGGATATGTTATAAGGTACATGTAGAACGTGTATCAGAAAACATCAGAAAAACTTCAGGTTTGCATGAAAAGATTTTTTTATGAATGACAGGAATAAGTTGTTCCACTTGCTCAGAGGTTTGGATAGCATCATCGTTCCACTTGCTCAGTTGTTCCACTTGCTCAGAAGTTTTTCTGATGTATCAGAAAACATCAGAAAAACTTCAGGTTTGCATGAAAAGATTTTTTTATGAATGACAGGAATAAGTTGTTCCACTTGCTCAGAGGTTTGGATAGCATCATCGTTAGAAGAAAGAAAATAAAAGTTAAGAGAGTATAATTGTATGTGACGACTATAAGTTTAGGTCTAGGGTACAAGTGTAGTTTCATTGACATTCGAGAATACCAAAAATTTGGGAAATCATGGAAATAAAATTAACTCAAAATTTTAACCAAAAGCCCTACTTGTGGATTTCCATGTACGTATTTATGATATAAAATTATATAATAACATGGATATGCAGTACATAGAACGACTTACAGAATCTCATCACCTACAACAATGATTGATGCTAAGAAGGAACCACTCTGACTAACATTTGTCATGCCATTGTTTAGACAAGCTGTATCACATTTAAGAGGTAACTTCTTTGTCCTCCCAGCCCTTTCTGATCTTCCATCAGAAAGCATGTATGCAGGTTTAAAAATCTCTGTAGTGCTTGAAGAATCAACAATACTCAGCAATGCATTAGGAACCGTGTCATATATGCTCCCAATGGAAGTATATCTACATAGAAGTAATGTTTAGCTTCCAGTACAATATCAAAGTTAGATGATAGAAAAACAAGCAAATAAACTTATAATCCTATTCTCACTAAACAGTTATAGGTTAACCCATAATTGATTTATTGAGCAAAAGCTGAAGTGCAGATATTGATCTGATCATAGATGCTTTGAATATGGCACCTCTAAGTCATGATATGGGTGCAGCAATGAGGACACCACTTTGCAAGGATAAAATCAGTTCAGTCATTATTTTGTAGCATGGTATAAACCAAACACTTACGTTTACTTGAAATATTAAGTAAGATATTTTTCACTTGTTTAGTGATTATCTATTCATCATAAAACCCATGAATTTAATAATTGTTTCTTTATTGATAAGTACTTTTTTTTCTCTTGAAGCTTTCCTTAAAATTGCTATCAGTCTTAGTTTGGTATATGTCTATAAAACTAATGACATTGATAAGATCCATCCCCAATTTAGGCGAGAAATGCAAGACTTGGAGATATCATGGACCCAATGGGTAGAGGGATTCCGGTAGCTTTGGATCTGTGATTCTCTAAAGATCACAAAATGCTAAATATTTTCTGTACCGACTTCAACATAAGAAAAGTGATATTTATAATTAACTGGTAACCTACATATGATACGACAGATGAGACTTAAAAAAAAACTATAAGAGCTGAATCAGCTGATATGGTGAAACCAGAAAGCATGCACAATAAGTGGAGTCTGGTCATTTCACTTGTAAATTATGGATAGCACACAATAAAATTGGCCATGTGAAGCAAATTACAATTTCTCATTGAGAAATTAGAAGAAAAAAAAGTTTCCATAAGTCACAAGAACGAAGTCAAGAGAAGAAGAAAAGGCTTACATAATGAGAAGAGTGGAATACTTAATGGAACGCATATGTTGGAATGTGCATGAAAAGATAACAAAAGTGAATCTCATGTCATACATTCCAAAAGATGATGCCAGCAGGCAAATGACAGTGTCAAACATTTTGCAGCTTACCCTTGATCATAGAGGCTGCAGTACTTAACCTTGCAGATTAAGATGAAAGCCCAGACATCCCTGCCAGTAACAGTGAAGAAAAAATAAAAAGAGAAGAGAGAGAGGAACTTTACTTCTTAAGTGATTCAAAGGTACTTCAACATGAAGAATTAACTGTTATGACACAAGGCAAACCTGTATGACCAGTCCAATATTGGATTCACCCTCATAAATGGAGGCCATCCGATTGAACTAGGGGAGAACTGCTCTTGACCAACCTGTATGGACAAAACATCAACTTAAATGATTAGAAGGCACATATAGATCACTCATTGATAGAAAAATAATTGAAAATGATAAGCACAGTTGACAATGAAGATTTGGCATTATTATAAAAAGATATACCGCATTGGGATCACCGATTCTAGTTCCAAGAAAAATAGCTTTGGTAGGTTTTTCCTTTAGTAAAGCCTCTAAGCCAGACTTGAAATCTGAGCGAATAGTTTCCAGTTGCAAGTTATAGCTATAGAAAAAGGGGCAAAAATACAACTAGAGTTACAATCCTGGACACAGAAAATTTTCACCTTAAAAAACATAACTTAAACAAGATGTTGCATGACATAATTCAAGCAGAAAGGAGCATTCTTACGCAGTGGCAGTTTCATAGGTAAATGAATTAATCTCAGGGAAGGCACTAGGGCTCTCAAAGTAGATGGTTCGTATTGGACAATTTAGCATGCTATCTGATAGATTCCCTTGAAAACATTCTGATTTCCCTTTATGCAAATAATAGCCAGCCCGGAGTAAATGCAGCAAAACCTGCAACAAGAATGTAATTGGAACTAGTGCTAGAATATGTTACAAACACGACAAAGACACATGTGAAAACATTTACAGTTGAGTCCTTTCCCCCATTAAAGCTGAAAGCAACCTGCTCAAACCTGTTAAAACGAAACATTTAGCCGAGGATAATTAGCTTTCTCTCTATTCCATAGAACTAACATAATCAAAAACAATAAAGCTTCTGAACTTTTGCAAATCCCTAAGTTAAAAAGATTTGTTCTTCATACTTAATTTGGCAAGTCAAAACAAGACTCTGTCTGAGAACAAGAACATAGCCCAAAGAGGCCAATTATCTTGTGGGGCATGAAACATTAAACTGCAATATATTAGTGAAGCTTGCATCAGTCATTCTACATAGTTCGCAGTATTAATGGCTCACCAATATCTTTTCCTCCAATATCTAAAGACAGCACAGATGTTTTCTCTCTAGCAACTTTTCTGCCATTTTCCTATGGAAAGTCACTATGCTAACTGCTCTCTAGTTGTTTCTGTGACCGTTGATCGATTTGCATTCCCATTTATCAATGTCTTAGTTCATCATAGATAATGCCATAATACAAGCTACTACCAAACAAAATCAACAAACCTTGCAGCAAAGAGACTTCCTACTTGGTAAATGTGCTTGCACACGTGGACGCATGTACATACACATGAAGTTGCATATGCATGCACACACATACTGACATCCATCCATTCAAGCACATGTGTACACGCACATCATCTAGAATCCAAAGGCACAAACGATGTACAAGACCAGAATATGCATCCTTGTGCATCTTCATTCAGTAACAAGGTGTTTCAAACCTTGCTGTGAATAAAACAATAACAATTTAACTGTAAGAAGAATTTACCAATAAAACTGCCAAGAAAAGTTATTTTACATACAAAGATAGACCACATTGTCCGAACCAAACTACGGATTCTGCATTGCGTGGAAAGGCTAGAAATGTTAAGATTTTTTCGAATGTGCTACACAAACTAATACAGGCGAAGAGACAACTAATTCGTCAACTGTCATTAGGTCGTCATAACTCCAATATAATGTGATGTTCACCATATTGAATAGCATATCGTAGCTAATATACTACTAAAATCAGAGGGACTTACAACTGATAAGAAGCCAAACCGATGCAAGAAACAGAATTTCTTGATGGAAGCTGGAGCATCTAATCCAGCAAAAACCTAGCGTTCGCCAGATTCATGATTCCAACAAATTTAACGCGAAAAACCCATTGTGTAATCAGCACAAATGCTCCAGAAGAATCAACAACAACAATAAGGAAAGAGATGGACGCATCAACAAGCATCATAAACAAATCGATACTCCGATCCTCAGAAAAAACCCCACCAAGAAACTAACAACACGTGTCCACTAGCAAACAATAACAACAAAGAATCAAGAACTGACAAGAAAGACTTCGATTGCGATCAAGAATCCGACCAAAGACCCCTCACGCATCAGAAAAAGAAAGAGAAACAGAGAGAGAAAGAGGGAGGGGTATTGCCGTATTGGGGGTAGGAATCTCACTCGTAGAGAGCGAAGGCACGCTGAATCACATAGACGGCGTTCCGATACTTGGTCTGCAGCCGCCGATCGCTGCTCTCCCCCACGGCCCTGTCGATCTCCATCTCCGCTGCGACAATTCTTGGAATCAATCCCAAGAAAAATAGACAGACGGAGGAGGGGGTTTACTCTATTCGCCTCTCTCTCTCTCCTCTCTCTCTCTCTCTGTACCCTTCTCTGGTGTCGTGAGCTGAAGGGAGGTGGATTAGGAGCGTGTGGGCTTCGGATGTGATTCATGCGGACGGCCATCGTAAATATAGAAAGAGATTGCGTGCGTGCGTGTCACCAAGCGAGCGAGGGAAGTATCCCAATTTGGGCATTTGGGGTTGGCATTGGCTTCATCTCCGCTAACGTCACTTAATACACTCCCGCTTTTGGTAAAATATTGAACATTCCTATTGGGAGATTTGGATTTCGGTCCCCAATCTCACCTAATTTGCGTGTTTTTTCCTACAATTAGGATATATAATCTTTAATTACGATAAGTAATTACTCGCCCTGCTTCCAATTACTCTAACGAGGTAGTAAGAGAAAACACGATAAATGGGCCCAATTGGTGTAGTCCAATCGCTTGATTTGGGCCCCCAATAGTATCAAATCGATGTTTCGTGGGTGGAATTGCAACTCAACGTGCAACTTCGCGGATGATTCCGAGATCAACGCACTCATTGGACATGATATTGTCACCTGCCAGGGATTAGAATTAGACATGATATTGTGACGACACAGGGATCGGCATGGAATCGAACGAGTAATTAGTCCCTAATCCAAGTGGCATAGAACGTTCCTAAATTTCAATTAAGTCGTAAGGAAATTTATACACTGGTTTTGAGACTTCATATAGATAAGTGGAATAGATCGTTCCTAGACTTCATAAAAAATCAGTACTTTTACACTGGTTTTGAGATGTCTATATTATTTTGCTTAATCTTTTACGAATACTATCGGCTTGTACATGAGTAATATCGAGCTATACAACTGTAATAAAAATCATAATATGTTATTATTGAGCGAGAACATTTAATATCAAAATTTTGAAATCAAATAATAATATATTTAAAGATTACGATGCGTATGATGTCAATCTATAATGAGAATTAGACTCGTCATCTCCTCTTTTCCTATTTTTCATAAGATCAATATGATCGATGTATTCATGAACAAAAATAATATGAAAGAATATATGTAATATCTCAATCATATTATCGTATCTATATGTTTGCATTCCCACATATATATATATATATATATATATATATATGTTCGTGTACTAAATTATTGTGTGTTATTGTATTTGTATTAAGTCCCTAAAAGTTTTTGTTTATTTATAAACGAGAACAAATGATATAGGATAGATAGTTAGGAGAATCCCTCCCATCATGATCATCTTCTAAGAAATTATATTAGAATTAAACTTTCTTTCTATTGATCAATAATCATAATCATAATTTAATTATATTCATAAAATTAGATAACATCATATAATCTAACAATTTTCAGAACTGTACTTAATCTCTATTCTTTTTAATTTCTTCTAGTTTAAATCCTTGGCTACTTCTCACTACTCATGCAAGATTCTGTGCAACATTAAGCTTCTGTAACTGAGGTTCAAATATGCAGCTCTACAGACAGCATTTTCCTTGAGATCTTCCAACTTCTGCTGGCTTGTTGCTTCTTATCATCAACAAGATGTCATCGATGGGGGCAGGCAAGAAGACCAGGGATTCCCTTCAAGTAATTCTTGCTCTAACAATGCAACGATCATGAAGGTAATGAGTTTATCAAATCTACTCTTTAAGAATGGCAGCTTGCGTTTCCTATGATCATCATCCAAAAGTCGGTTTGATGCTTTTGCACTCAAAGAAATAGAATCAATAATAGTATAGCAAATGTCTCACAAATCAAAAAAGAGCTCAAAGAAGAGACAGATGGTGAAGAGACGATTCCACTTCAGAATAAAGCATGTGATGATTCTTCTACAATCAGCTATAGGGTAAGGATGGATTCTCTCTCTCTCTCTGTCTCTGGAAAGAAGTGAGCTTGAAGAAATGTCGTCGATCGTGACAGCATCCCTCATCTGTGTCAAAACCACGGCACTCGATGTGTACTCAATGTTTCATGCTGAGGTTACTTCTTCAGAAGTTTTGGCTTTGACATCAAGTTCCTGAAGAATATATATGTTTGCTACGACAAATGTCATGAAATGATTCATCTTAGAAACCGTATGATGTTTCATGGTCATGATCATCTGATCGGCAATCCAAAAGAGAGAACAAAGTTAAAGTGAGGGTCTTTGCCAATTCAATTTACACATCGTAATCCATCTCAAGACTATGACAAGGCCATGCCAAATGCATATGGAGGTTTCTTGGAAGAAGCATCACGTCAAAAAGTATGCTATAGTTAATCAAAATAAAAGCTATGATCTGTGTCTTTTTGTGCAACCACTCGGCAAAAACCTGTGCAGTGTTCTTCGAGAAGAGGTTCATGGAACTTGGCCATGAGACAAACACAAAAGGAACGAGATCGGTTGTTCAAAGCCATCTTAGTTGCTGCACTTTTATTATACTCCAGGTGGCTTTTTCTTCAATCATGACTCTCACCAAACGAAGCTGTTTTGCTTGGGGTGGGTTCTCTGTTCATCCCCTCGAGAACCACTGCCTCACTGTTCGATTTAGACCCGGAAAAAGATTGAACTCCGACAAGCAGCATTGCTTTTGGAGAAAGATAAGAATCTTGTTTGTCTCCTATGGAATGAGTTCTTAGTTTGTGTGTTTTAACTTGAAACTTGGGAGACAAGCGTGCCGCTCATGTCTCCGGCGATTGATACCTGGGTCCAAAGCATCTGCTTATAAGATGTCTCTCTCAGCTTGCAATGCATTTCTCTTACTCATTTTTCGCCTTCTTCATTGTGGTAGTAAGCATTATCCATAAAGAGAAGACACCTAAAGTTGTTCTGAGTGGCCTAATCATTGTTAAACCTCAAGTGCAAAAGATAATGAGCGAAGAATAAGCTTCGAGTGGACTCTCAAGTCAATGGTGTACTCCTCTTTTTCTTACAAAAGCTTTGTTTGTTCTCACTTTTATTTTCTTATACGGCTGCCCATCTTTTCTTCTTGTGCTTCTTTTGCTGACCATTCGCGACTTTATGCAACGGTGTGAGAAGATCAACCGGCAGTCTCGGTCTCATGGGTTTCCGACTCCGAACCGAAAGGTCAGGGAAAGGATGCTGCTGCAAATCTTTCTACCTTCCTTATCTCTTCCGCAGATATTTCATTGCAGTCAATAATAATACCGAATCACATCGAATTTGCGTTCCTTCGCATTGGTCAAAGTTGTAATCCAAGAGCACTGTTACGACGAGCATATTATAACGGCACGTTATGAGACGCGCCCTTTCGATGGCAGCACACGGAAAGCGAGTTTCTCGGGCTCATCATTACCCGTCCCCACCACCGTTGGGGATGGGTAGCGCTGTCCCCTTTCGCTGTCGACGTGTTCGATGCCTTCCCGCATAGCCTCGTGCACGTGAACCCGTATGCGGTCGATAAAGATTCGCGGTCCGGATGTCCTTACCTGATCGACGGACGGCGATGACGAGATGTCGCATAACAGCCATCGTGCGCGGGTCCCCCACCTCCCACGTCCGCACCGGGTCGCAAATTCTGTTCGAAATTGAAAGCGACGCTCCGGATTCGAACCCGGTGGGGCCCGACGGAAGCACCCGGTGCTGTTCGTCCACGTGGTGAGCAGCAGCAGCTCGCGTGTCGCCGCCGGGCCCCACTCTTGTCGGCTTGTCGCCTCACCCTGGAGCACTACGCCGCACCACCGTTTTCCACGCGCACGAGGCCGGGCGTCGCAGCGCAGCCCACCCGAAGGATCGAGAGACTGGTTCTTCATCCGACGGCTGGTGCCGAGACGCGTCATCGCGTACGCTTCGCTCGTGGAACCGCGCCGTGCGCGAATGCTTAGCAAGGAGCATGATCGATCTAAGCTAATTTGGCACTAGGAGCACGGAGGGAATTATTTAGGGGGAGGCAATGATAAAAAGGAGGCGAGGTTTGGAGGTCAAAATTGGTCGAAAGTTCATCAACGTGGCCTACAGCAGGAGTGATAGGTGATGTGATTTGTCTCCGATTGAGCATTAAGTAGATGGATGCAAGCATACGAGTGGTGATATATGTGTTTGGTGTGTCATGGCTAAGTAGCCGATCTCTCAAGGTAGCATCTTCCCACTCTTTTCCTCCTACCTTCCACTAGAGAGACAGCATCTTTCCCGGCCCAATCCTATGTCCCCTCGTTGAAATAGAATTGAAGGAACAACAACACCTCCTCCTTTGATGAAGGTACCAATTGCAGCGGCTCGTTGGCTCATGACATTGACACCACCCTCCTCTCTTAACTCAATTGCTCGTGTTAAGTGAGCTGCCCCTCTAGGGTCCAAGAATCACGATGAGATGTCCGGGCCGACGTACAGAACACGGAGAGCTCTCACGTCCCGGACGTGTCTGTGATGTCAGGGAGTGCGTGATGACGTCATGAGTCGTGGCCTGTGAGAGGGAAACGCTGTTTCCGTCTCTGGGTCGAAACACGTGATGGGGAGTTTGATTCGGGAGGAGGGGAACGAGGGAAGTGTCGGGGCCCACTAGCGTCGGGAGCACACGCTTTTCTGGGAACTAGAAAGATTTACGCGACGAATTTACCACGCCTCGTCGGAGAAAATGTCTGGCTGATTAAACGGGGCCCACTGGAACCGAGAGATCATTGGCGGGTGTGACGCGGTAGACACGTGCACTCTCCCCCGTAGCTCTTCAAACTCGCTGCATAAAATGGGTCTCGTCATCGCGCTGGGGCTGTCATTGGTCTTAAGAACACCACCTCCCCAGAGAGCGAGAAAGATGAAAGCGGTTGGCGGGCACGGCGGAGGCGTGGCGTCGCCTGGGTCGGTGTCTTCGGTGTCAAAGGCAGCGGCAGCAACGGCGGAGGCAGAGGAGGATTTGGTGGTGGAGGACGTCGGAAGAGGAGCGATGGGGGAGGCGGAGGCAGAAGTGGCGAATGTCGAGCATGCTGAGGAGGAGGAGGAGGAGGAGGAGGAGCTGGAGCTGGGGCTGACCCTGGGGGCGGCGAAGAGGGGGAAGGCGACGCCTGCGATGTGGGGGCCGTGCTGCCGCATCCTGACGGCAAAGGACTTCCCGCCCCTGGCGTCCCTTGCTTCACCGAGGTCCCCCTCCGCCTCCTCCGTGTCGTCGTCCTCCGGCACCAACCTGGGCGGTGGCGGGACCGGGACGGGAGTCGCCGGGACAAAGCGGGCGGCGGAATCCATCTCCCCCGACGTCGGTAGCTCCCCTCATCCTCCCAGGTAAACCCAATCTTCCTTCTCTGTCTCTTCTTTCTTGCTCTTCACGTTAGGTGTTCTTTTTACTGCAAATGACTTGATCCGAAAAACCTCCTGCTTTTATTCTCTTAGTGCTTCTCGTAAAGGCTTTCGCACTCTTAGAACCAGCAAAAAGAGGAACAGTAAGGGAAAAAAAAAACGATATTTTTTTATCACATCCTTCAGGCTTTTGCTGTTGATGTCTGGTAAAAGGGTTGCGTTCTCTTAATCTTTAGATTGATACCGAAAAAAATTGATGTGTTGGAGCAGTCAGGTGGTGGTGGGATGGCCGCCCATCAGGGCGTTCAGGATGAACAGCTTGTTCAACCATTTCAAAGACAACGCCCCCGAGGTTGATTCTGCCGTTGCTGTCAAGAAGGCCATCGTCCCCAGCAGGGCAGGCAATGACAGCCAACATCAGGGGAGTAGAGGAAAGGTAATGAGGAGATCATTCTTCGTCAAAGTGAAGATGGACGGCGACCCTATTGGGAGGAAGGTGGATCTCGATGCTCATCACTCTTATGAGGCCCTCGCAGACGCGCTGGAGCTCATGTTTCATAAGCCCACCAAGGCCTCTGCCCTTGCGGTCTCTGTCGGTAAGTTCATTACCATGCATAATGTTCACAATTGCAGAGTTCAGGATCAGAGTGGGAATTTCTTGTTCTAATTTAGATATGCCATGATCTGATCTGCCTATATGTCCAGCATAAGAAATTGTATCAAACCAGAGATCATCTAAATCCTTTGCTAGCAATGTTGGAATGTGATGGGGTTATAATTTCAGTGGTGTGGATGATGGCAGATGGGGCAAAGATTTCAAATTTGTTGGATGGCTCTTCTGGGTTTGCTCTTACTTATGAAGACAAGGATGGGGATTGGATGCTGGTTGGAGATGTGCCATGGGGGTAAGCCTTCTTTGCACTTCACACTGATACCAGTCTGGTCTAGTGATACATAAACCCTCCTATACATAAAAAGTCCAGGAATCATCTTTTGCGGAAACATTCGGTGATATCGTGGTGTCTCAAACACCATTACTATAAATTCATCATTCGAGATCGATTGTTCTATGGTTCTAAGATATACTATTGATCTTGTTGCACTATCTCAGTCTTAGTTTTCTCTGTCAAAATCTTATCTTGTACTGCAGTGATCTGAACCAGTTTTGACATCCTGCTTTGCAGAATGTTCTTGGAAACAGTCAAGAGGCTTAGAATTATGAGGACCTCAGATGCAAATGGGCTTAGCAAATCAGTTCATTTCGGGAAGGTGAGGTGCAATCCTTTTTCTCATATAGCGAATAAATCATAGTTCCACCTTATTTTCTGTCAAATCAATTATCAGTTGGGTTCATTGCCAATCTGATTAAAGGGAAAACTCAATTATTATTTTCTGTCAAGTCTTTCTGTGTGGGACTTCTGATCCATGATTTGTATTTGCCTAATGGGACTGCTTAGGCCTCATAACTTATTTCGTTTGGACTTGGATGCAGCACCAAGATTTCTATCGCCAGCGGAATGATAGGAAACATCCTGCCTATGGTCTTCAACCAGAGTGAAGAGAAGCAAGACGGACTGTGGAGTATATAGCAAATAGAAGAAATTGAAATGAAAGAAAAGCATAGAAGAGCCAAGATCAAGTTTTCTTTCAAGTTGAAATCATTTGCATCGTTTTGACCCTACTGATAGATAAATCGTATTTTGGAGAGTTGCCCTTTTTGTTGGGTGGTTTGATGAGGTAAGTAGACCAATATGCTTATGACTACTGCGTAGTCATTCATGCCATGATATTTCAATACTGTAAATATTACCCACGCCTGTTTCATCTCTGAATGAAATTGTAGAACAAGCTGGAGTTGCATTCAATATCGTTTAACGTTCATCATAGTATGGTGGTAGCTTGAATTGTTCTCATGAAGCAGTGTATGTTCATCGTTTATTATGTGTAAATAAACAGGAAAGTTAAGTATCCGCGAGATAAAAGTATTCTCTTATGAATCTGAAAATTTATTTTACGACTCTTCTTCCTACAGCTATGGAACAAAGAACTGTAGAATGACGCCATTGATTCATGACAGTGAGGCTTCTGATCACTGCCACCTCCTTCAAATGGTCATTGTTGATCATCTCAGAGTTGCTATGATTGTAGCACATCAAGATCGCCTCTTTCCCCTCTGCAAGGCCTTGTTACTTTTTCACCCTATCATAGCGATGACCAAGAGTACCACTATCATGCTTCTTCAATCCTATCATGGCGATGACCAAGAGTACCACTATCATGATGAACGAAGAAAACAATATTGATGATAATAAAAGATATTTAGAATATTAGAGGAAAACGAGAACACAGAATAAGAAAATTATTAAGTAAGAATCATCATTCGAGAAAAACCCAAAAGAGATTTTTTTTTTTCAAAAAATTTCACCCAACACATAAAACATTTATAAAACATATTATCTTCATAGCTAATGAAGTTTTTCTATTAAAATCAAATACCTTTTGGATATATATTGGTTGATGATCAAACAAATGTCAATAAAACTTTCTTACAAGTAAGAATCATCATTCGAGAAAAACCCAAAAGAGATTTTTTTTTTTCAAAAAATTTCACCCAACACATAAAACATTTATAAAACATATTATCTTCATAGCTAATGAAGTTTTTCTATTAAAATCAAATACCTTTTGGATATATATTGGTTGATGATCAAACAAATGTCAATAAAACTTTCTTACAAGTAAAACTATCGCTCTTACGACTTGCTAAAAATAAAAAGGCAATTCTAACATTATGGAATATCACTTCCCTGAAGGTGTGCTTAGAGGACAATGCAATCCATGACCGCCGAGTCAAGTCTTCCAAGAAAAAAAAGGCATTCCTAGGCCCGAGCTTCATTTGATCCTCAACATCTAAAACATGATGCATAGCGAAACTCATGCATCACAATACACAGCATGAGCCAAAAACTTGAGGTATCAAGGAGCTAAAAAAGAACCATAATTTCAAATACACAACAACGTCAACAAGAATAGAATGGCATGACGACCCAGCATATCCAAGTTCTTGAATGGGACAGTCAAGCATCAAGCTCACCGTGGTGGGAGTCTGTAAATCAAAGACTTGGATCCAAATTCAGATCTAGAATAAACTTCCTGTCAGATGTTGCAACCAGATCCATCCAGACTTTTAGTTAATACATTACCTTGCTTAAATCCAGCAAATATACATACTACAAAACACTTGGAACACTGATCAGAATGGACTAGTTCGCCATCATGTAGATTTTCTTTTCCACGTTATACAAGCATCTACTCTAGGATTTGCTGAGACTGATTTAAGATTCAATATTTGTTTACAGAATATTCAGTAGGTTGAAAACTTGGCATCTCAAGTATTTGTTCTCAGGTGGATAATAATAATCCGGAGATGCATGATTTCATTTTCAAGTTACATATCCATCTGTGGTGACAGGCGAAGAGTGTGGCAGCTCACGCTAACAGACAAACACTTTTTCATATGCTTTGAGCAACCTTCTCGATCAAGTCCTGTGGCCAGTTTCTGTTCATGTTGTTCGCTACTAAATTTGCAATCTGCATCTCAAATTATACAGATTAACAACCACTGTTGAACAAGCAAAGGCAGAGACAAAGGTGTATGTGAAGTATAAGCATTTAACATAAACAAGTTGTTGACATGACAGATTCAGATTTATGTTCTTCAATATGATGATTCTCCTACCAATGAAAAATATATGCATGACTTGAAGAAGTTCAACATTCCGAAGGGCAATATGTAATTAGCAAAGATGAACAAATAATTGGGAACATGTTAAATTTTCTGAAGCAACAGAAAAATGCTGCATGAATTTATACGGGCCCCATGGTTAAAACTGTCAATCTATAAAGGGGCACACGACACCCTTACAGAAGAAAAGTCTGGGATAACCTTCCACAATACCCAGCTTACAATACTAGAAAACCACAGCTGGCCTTAAATTGATCATACCTATTTTTTGGACAAATTCTTAAAGCTAAAATTTTCCTGATTTAAGAATGATTCTGGAATGACCTAATCAAAAGGACAGCCAGGCACAACTTTAATATATTGAATTTTTGTGCAGGGAGGAGAACAAGTTCCAAAATAAGGTGACCATGTTGATCCCCTCCCTTTACACATTTCACTAATAATTAACAGGGATCCATGACATAAAAGTCATTGACAACATTGGACTTCAGATAGGATACTAGTAATAAGTTTAAGTCTGTAATTTTGACAAAGGGTATGTACACAGATAGGATATTTACCTTGGACTTCAGCGCACGCAGTGTTCCATCAGTATCTTTAACATTGTCCAGACAATTAAGAGTGATTTTAAGAAGATGTGGCACACATGCTTGGACATGTGGGGACAATTTCTGGAAAACATCATAGTGAACATCAGGTACTCGAGGATTCAGTGGCAGGAATGGGATCTTAATGATCTCCCTCAAAGCATCAACATGCTGGCCAGCTCTAGCTAGCTTACTGATATGTAGAATAGCTTCAAGCTGCCGTAACACTGTTTGCTGTTCGGAAACCGGTTCCTTTTCTTGAAGGCTACAAGTGAAAAAATGACATGGTTAAAGGTTATGGTCGATGACGACGACATACTCATTATATAATGACATATAATAGAGTTAAATCAGAGAATGCAAGGGGATAAATTTTCTGAAAATCTTAAATGAGAACAGAAAATCATAAAATATGTATTTACTATGTAAAGATGAAAATTGTTCTTGCAAAACCAAATATTTGTATAGATAGTATAAAAAGTTTTTAAAATTTTCCAAACGTTTTGTGTAGTTTGTTCAGCCTATCATTGCAGTCAACACCACCACTGCCACGGCCACTGTTACTGGCATTGCCTCCACCACTGCCACTAGTGGTTTCAAACACTTGCTAGTGTTCTCGTCAACCGCTTGCTACTAGTAGCTATATCTAACATCTGCTTCAATTCCTAGTCCCACCACATGGTTTTATTTTCTGCTGATAAACATGATTTTAACTCTAATACATTGATATAACACCAGCCACAACAACGTAATAATCATATCAAAAGTAAATGAGAAAGGGAATCCCAGAACATTTTTCAATTATGACCATGCCAAACCCCACCTATTACATTCAGAAATTTGAGAATTTAAATGAAAGCCCATCTATCCACTGGTTCCTAAAACCAAGTGCTCACTAGCATCTGTAGTTTGAGCTCAAATGACAGATAACTAAGCTGCAATAATTGTCAAAAAATGTGTCCCACTGATGTTCATGTATGGGAAAAAAAATGTTCATGTATGGTAACAATTGTCAAGTATTTTCAGAAGCAACAGACAATAAATTTAAGGAAACATGAAATCTTCTGAAAGGAATTGCAGAAAATGTTTATGCTGGTTTTTTTCATGACAAAGGCAAACAAGAATATAGAGATTAGAGTTCACAAAGTGCACATGTATATTTATGTAATTGAAGAAAGTGTTTTAATTAATTGAGAAGCCATAACAACAGCAACACTTGCAGTCCTTTTAAAGATAAGAAGAAAAAAAAGTGATATAATATCAATTACATGGAAGAAATATTCTTGTTTTGACTTTATAAACAGCTGAAAAAACCAGAAAGAAAACAAGACATAAGATGAAGCAGAAATTAGCCAAATAAAATCAAAATAATTCTTCATGGTGTTAAATAAGATATGATATGTTGATTCCTGACAGGATAGGTAAATAAATATATGGATAAACAAGCATGGAAAGTTAAAAGTTTAATCTAACACAAACTAAGAGAAATACAGATCCATACAAAATACATATATCTGCATCATAAATGTTAGATAACTGAAATTGAAGGTTTCATTATCGAGGGCAACCTGACTCCAGAAGAATATTTAAAGTTCTCCAAAATGTCATTGCCTGACTGAATTAGACTAGCAGCTCGACTTTCACCATCTAACCTTCCACGTGACATGGCACAGATCACATCTGAGAGACACTTATTGACAGTTTCCAGTGCTACTGAAAATGCTCCAACTCTCTTGTGGATTTCTACAGACTGCAAATTACAACGAGGAGAACATGTTGATGTTATGTAAAAAAAATGACAAAAATCAATTAAAATAGTTTCTACCACAGAAACTATGATAATATTAACTGACAAATGTCAGCTAATACAAACCACTGCAAATCACATTGCAATACACATGTACAGCTGCATATGCATATGCTACCGTAATATCTTACTCTTTTGATCCATAAATTAACATTCTAGCATGGAACATCTACAAAAGTTACTTTCTGCATACATTTTGCTGCCAACGAAGACAATAGACATTCCTGTTGTTGACATTTTTACTCTTCCATATATGTTGAATGACTAAGCAAGAGGAAATGGCCTGACAAATTGGGGAGGCTTGCAACCCAGAATGATATGAAACTGTTGTTGATCATATTATTTAATAGATTATTGACTGCTGAAACATTCTTAGAAAACTTAAATTGTCCCAATGGTCTAACAAGCTGAATAAATGCTTCAACTGATCTAGAATGTATATAGAAGAGACCCCCTTCGCTCCCTATCCTCTGCCTCCAATGAAACAGAAGAAAAGAAAATCTTTTCTGCAACTACACTAGCACTTTAGAAAGTACAGACATCAGAACTAATCAACAGTTAACTGCCACTATCCTTCGACTTAGTGTATGACAGATTCAATTGGACCTCCACAAGAAAAGGAACAGTACCATTAGTAATGTAGCATCTAATGTATCATCAGTGACATGCACTGCTTTCATATCGTACTCCAGAAACCCCCAAAAGTATGTATATGACATACTATCAAATCATGTAACCTTTTCTGGCACCTGCTGCAATTGTGTTTTGCAGCCCGTGGCCACTTTTAATTTTAGCACATCAACCATTTTGTTAGAGTAAACATTATCTGGAAAACCACTAGTAATTACCAAGTGACAAAACTAGCTCTGACACTTTACAATGGTTCATACACCAGGTTCATCTCCCATCGAATTCATAATACTAGATGCTATCTAACATACGAAAAAATTAAGCCTCTAGTCATCAACATCTGAGCAGATCATTTGTTAAGTAGTAATGTTTTGACCAGCCAACTTCTTGATCTATGTTGTGATTTGGTTATGAAAGAGAGCTACAGCAAGCAAATGAACTAACAATCCAGTAAATGCATAAAAAGATATGTCAGCAACATTTGATTAGACAAGGATGCTAATTAATGAAAATACACTCTTTATTTCCAAAAAAATTGGCATGATATAGCAGAAAACAGACTAAGATGTCAATATGTGTAAAAAAAGGAGATACTTTGTCATAAAGCCCAGCTTCTTGGCATTGACGAGCTGCCTCAAGCAAAAACTGTTGCCGGCTATTCCAATCCATAATATATTTACTAAGTGCACCTTCTTCCCCAGTGCCTCTTGGACCAAGTAAAAGAGAGATACCACCATCCTGTAGCAATACTTCTGTAAGCAGTTGTCTTAACATCATATTTCGCTGCCTTTGCTGATCACTACTGCCTCTCCCAATCCATGACACTTCTCCTCCACCCATTGCCGCAGCTGCTTGTGCATAATATTCCAAAGCTAACTCAAGGTTACCTTGACGCAAGTAGACTGAACCATATTGTCGTATTATGCTAGCAACTTCTGCACAAGCATCCATAACCCCTATCTTACGGTCAGTTCCAATCCCATCTGAAAGAACTCCATTGTCTGCTAAAGCTATTGATATATGTACAGCATCAACATTGTAGCCCTCCTCTCCCACTTCTTTAAACAAGTATAGAACTGCTGGAAGAAACTGAATGCTCAAGAGTAGAACATACGGATAAACCAGGGGGTCTTTCCCATTTTTCGTATAATATGATGGCTCAAACTTGTTCAAGTAACCTTGAAGATCATCCAGGTTATATGGCACCAAACCCTCACTTAGTACTATAGAAGAGGATCCACCAGGGCAGTCACGTATTGCTGACAATTTGAACCATAAGAAGTCTTCAATAGTGCCAAAAAGTGATGGCACATCTCTAAGCAACCTCTCTACCTGGCGTCGACTGCCAGAAATTATAGCATAAAGTAGTAACTTCTTCCTGTCATAACCTGGTCTTCCTGCTCGATCACCCATTCTTAACAATTTTTCACACTCTTCAGATGCAACAGCAGCAGTCTCTGGTGACACCGAACCACCGGAAGCAATCCACTCTGCAAGCTGCCAGTTTCACATTCTTAGTAAATAAAACTAAGAGATATTCAACAATCAACAATAAGCAGTAGCTACCTGGGGGGCAAATTGGTGGGCAGCACGTGATGATTCAGCAACTTTCTTTGCTTCATCATAATAACCAGTTCTTAAACAGTAATAAATCTACATAAAAGAAACAAGACCAAATATAATTAGCTAATACAGTCCAATACAAAATAAAAGGACATTTGCATAAAAATCAAGTTGTTAGGTAAAGTATACCTAGCAAGAGTTAGGAAGAAAATACTTTTCACAAGTGGATGACAAGAAAAATCAGATGTTTAATTGCAATTATAAATTCAGGAATATATATCACTGCTATTGATTTGTGTTAACTTCAGTATTTCAAAAAAGAAAAAATCAACCATCAATTTGAGGGACCTTTAAGATAATCATTCTGAACACAATGTTGAGGTTGGAAGGATAAAAGCAGCAAAGTGTTCTTCAACAGTGATGTAATCTTATCCAAGAGCAATCTTCCCAATAAATGAGCACAAGTTGGACGTAAAGAATATGGAAACAGACCAATAGCACATGGCAACAGTCTTGTATGCATAAGCATAATCTAGACAGCAACTAAAATTAATGACTTACAAATATAAAACATAAGGCATAAAAAATACCTTCAAACTGCTTGATGGCTAAGCTATTAAATGCCATAACCTAAACAAAAACATAAAAAATTCTCTTCACATTGCTTGATGGCTACAAGTGTTAATGTCAGTAAATGCCCTGAGCTCCTTGTATATTAAATGCCTTCACAGCACCTATTATTATCTCAAAGGCATATGTTTCCCTTATTATTGTGTAGGCATCTCTCTAAATCATCCACCTGGCAGTGCTAATTTCAGATGTTTCATCTATATCTTTAATTAATTTTAACAAAAAAATCATAAAATAATTCCATTGTAGTTTCTCTTAAATCGTGAAACAATTCCGTGGTTTCTGTTATAAGTCTGATGTAACTTCATTTCACTATATACACACCCATTTATTCAACTTCGACAACTTGAAGTTCTTATCCATAAAACACCACCATATTTCCATTGAACTCAAAATTATCCTACCAACAAAATTAGCAGTCCCTTGAGTATATAGCAACATTGGTTTTCAGAATTTAGCTACAATATTGTTATCAATTTTCAGGGTATATGGTTAACCACTGCCTCAATTATTGTTAAGAATTAAGATACTTGATCTTGTCTGGTGTTTAGCTCCATACTAGTTCATCAAGCTAGTAAAAGAACCATGATTTTGAATAGTCTAATTTATCACACAAACTGTAATAAGTGCGCATAGACAGGACATTAAAAGTAAAAAAAAGCAACTTTTCCTATTCCAAGCAGTACTAAATGGATGAGGTGAATAGTAATTTATAAACATTAAGCTACTAGATGCAGATCCATTGAGCAAATAAACTCAATATTCAAATGTATGCATATATATACTGAAACATATGCACATGTATAAGCAAATGAGAACCTTAAAAACTCTTACTAATGCCTTCAATTGACACTAATAAAGCTCATGTGCAGCTGAGCATTAGGTGAACTATAAAGTCAAATTCATTCGCAGTTGCTAAACTTCAGGTAGAATCATATCCATTTTGAGTTTTGAAAATTAAGTTCAACTCAAGAAAAAAAAAAATCAAGACTGCTAGAGCTTGTAATTTTACACCAGAACTCATAACTTCCAGTTACAAATATCCACAAGCATAAACCTTTGTAGTTATATTATATGAACTGCTAGTCCATTAAGATATATAAAAAAAATACTTGCACTATTATTTATACACAATGTTAGTGAGACAAATCTTTTCATCAAACTCATTTCACGGCAAAATGGAATGAACTTAAGTATGATTATTAGCATGTCTTTCTCTTTTTCTTTTTTCTCTTTTGCTATGTTACTTTAAGTTGATTCATTTATATCATTGAAACATGTTACTTCACATCCACAAAACATTATTATCACATCCTTGGCATTCATGTTTGGCTCTGATATCAAATGAACAAGTGACTCGTTTTCACCAAAACAGAAGTGAAGATGTGAATAGAAATCACTCAGCTCATTAAAGCTAATAACCAAGCTAAAAGTCACCTGTTGCCAAGTTGTGTCAATTGGGGGCTGCCTACGAATATCAGTAGTGTCAAAATCCAGCATACCGTGGTCCCTTAACCGCACCTGTTAATAGACAGATGTTAAAAGGGACCACTTACATGGAGACCATATGAAAAAATAAAGAGAGGTGAATAGAATGAACCCGGAGAAATGCTTGAATCTTTTCCAAATTGCCAACAGCTCCACCAAGAGCAGCCTATCACCGCAAAACAAAGGTATTCTAGTCAAATAGATCATGATATTAAAAAAAAAATTGATCACGATATAACTACACTAGTATTAAAAAAAAGATACATCAAAGAGATAATAGAATGTATATGCAATCTTCAAGTCTAGATAAGATATTACCCATCAACTACCAAAAGCAGATAAAGACAACAAATAGATAACTTAGACATGGGAAATGTAGTAAATGATGCACAAATGAGCACTAGGAAATTTTAGACATGTTTATTATTGAAGATTTTCCAACTGTGTGTGTATATATATATGTATATATGTATATATATATATATATGTATATGTATATATATATATATATATATATGTATGTATATATATATATATATATATATAGTAAATTAGCTTGCTACCACAAAAGAAAAATCTTCACTCAGAAATTAGTTTTACATATTTTTGATTTTGAATAAGAAAATCTTTTGTTGCTAATTTTGAAGTTGCCAAAGCTTCTCCAATACTCTTAAGCCCACACATTCACTCGTTTCAACAACCACTACTGTCACCACCACAACCAGCCTTCATCACTTTACCAAGACCACCACCGTCACCAACTCACCATCACGATTGCAGTTATTGCTACTACCACTGCTGCTGTTACCATCATCATCATCCCCACCAATTGTGTTTTTGCAGCCACTGCCTCAGCTGCCACATGCTACTACCACCAGCATGCCATAGTCACCAAGACTACTAGCACCACCATCATCACCGCCTCTGCCAACACTGTTATTTCCACTGCCATTGTCACTGTTGTTACCACTGATGATACCACACCACTAATCACTGCCGATACCATCACAACCAGCAGTATTACTCCTTCAACCTGAGCACTAACTCCACCATTGAGACAACATCATGACCGCCATAACCATCACCACCATGATCATTACCACCACTCTTCAGTACCAGTACTAACACCATTACAACTAATGCTATAGCTCACCACCAACACAACTACTGTCAACTGAGGAAAAGTAAGGTTCGAGGGCAGAACATGGGAGAGGCAAACATCTTTTACATTGCTTTGAGGAGGAACAAGTTCAGAATTTAGATAAACAACAAAGATGAAATCTAAGTAATTGTTTTTTGAAATTCAACAAGGGAAGTATGCAGTCAAAACACAAGATCAGGCATATTAATAACAAATAAAAAACCTCACACCATGACTAGCTCTCAAGAACTACCATGAAAATGACCTATGGCATCAAAAGCAGACAAATGTTATATAACAAGCTTAATCACATAAATGAAGCAAAGAAAGTAAAATGCACATGAAGAATCTTCATCCAATTCTATATAATGTTTTAACAATACAACTCTTCCTCCGTTAGTCGACACTTCAAGAAAGTTACCTGGAACGGAAAAAAATTTTACTCATTCAAGTTTAAGTCTCTCAAAGTAATTCCCAACAGCCCAGATCCACTTAGACAGTGAAGATGTAATTCATGGTTATGTTTCAAAGAGTAGGAGGTGTTTTATGCAGATACTACCCGGGGATAGAGTCAAAATTAAAGCAAGTCATTATGATTCAACCAGGGGATCTGTTTTGCCTCCAGAAGAAAAACAACAGTACCAATACCATGAACCATGCCATAATGTTCTAATCTGCAGGCAACTTGCCACTTAGAATGACAATAATATGGAAGTCATAAACCATATCATATTATTCTGAATTCTCTAAACCTGAAAGGAACTTACTACTTAAATTAAAGATAGGTTCCTAGCTGACTAGCTGTTGTCAAATTATGCTTGCAAAAGTAGCAATCAGAGTTTAAAAGTTATGAACTTTTACATAACAAAAACAAACAACATATCCAGATTTCAATGCCAAATAGCAAACTCATCAGATAAACAAATCAACATCCAAAATACATAGTACTGTACTTTGATAAATTATTGATGCAATAAATACTTTATTAAGTACTTATTAATAAAAAATAATTGATCAAAAACGAATTATACCTGTGAAGGATGGGTTTTAATCATATCGAGTATATACTTCTCATGGCCCCATTCAAGATGACGTCTTGCTCCAATCACAAGGGACATTTTTCTTGAAAACTTTTGCCGATTATTGGAATATTCACCAACCAATGCCTAAAAATAGTAGTGTTGCCATGAAAATTATTCAAAAATTAGATAATACAAAGAAATCAGAAATGAACACATCCTAGGGACATAACACAATTTCATTTATTTTGTCCTGTCTAAAATTATGTAGAATAAGTACAGGATGGAAATTATTACGAGTAGCACTCTCTACACCAGATAACAGCAAAGGCATACCTGAATCAAATGCCAGATTTTTTGCATGGTAACTGATCTCATACCAGAAAAATCAAGGCCCATACTTTCATAAGCATCCCTGAAAGCTGTAGCAGGCTAACAAGAACATAGTAATTAATTAATTTAGTCAAGTCAAGTCATATGTAAACAGAAAGACCAGTCATTAAGCATGAAAGTTTAATCAATGTGGCATAAATAGACTATTCTAGAGGTGCTAACTTCCAGAAACAGACACATAAACTTGGCAACCTCTCATTAATAATATTTAACAGTGATAAAACCACTGGGCTTTTGGTGAACAAAAGAGTATCTTACTTTGAAATGCAATCCACGTCCCCTTGCATCATTGAGGTTTCGCAAGATTTCAGCATATACTGAAGCTTTTTTCTCAATTATTGACTTATTAGCCATAGGCATAACTTCCATGTTTGATGAAGTCTTGGAGACATGAGGGCTGGAAGCTTGAGGTGGCATCTGAACAGTACTGGAGAATCCACTGCTCAAAATGCTACTGTTTCCCCTAGGTAATGTGGAAAGTCGACTTAAGCTTTGCAAAAAGTCTCTCTTTTCCTTCTGCCAATCCTCCTACAAAACACTTAACTTTATCAAGACTAAAGAAGCTGAACAAAAGGAGAGAAATGGTCCATCCCCTAAACATGTATGAATATCAAAGTCAAGGCCTTTGTTCAATCAACACAGTTATTCTTTTCCCTTGAAGAATGTTCTAAATCGTAGCATGCATATAGCAAAATGTTTACAACTAATAGTAAATAACCTAAGATAAACCCAGTTTGTATTTTACGTACAGAACAAAAAGTCATACTACATAAGCAAAACTCTCTAAAGCTATTTGTCATCATTGCATGATTTTAATAATAGCAAGCAGGAGAGTCACACAGGAAAAAAATTGCATCTTGCAATAAAAATTTAAGGAGACTGCTAGTAGGACTGCAGATGGCTCACAGATAGCGTAATAGATCAGTGTCAAAATATATCAACTTATAGTATCCTGAATTTTATTAGTATAATGAAATTATATTTGCTAGTTTCGACAGTGCTGGGATATACTGCCCTTATGTTTCAGTTCAATGAGGTGAACATATTAGTCTAGTGGCTGCTCTACATAAACCTGTGTTCAGGGGGTCAAATTGACCTCTCTGATAGAGAAGTTTAAATATATGAAACCTCACCAATCCTAAGGTAGTAACAAGAATGTCCAATAATCACAAATCATCCTAGGGTAAATTTCAATCTAGCATGTAAATTTCAGTAAATTCTATATTCTCACAGCAATGAGTATAGAATAAAACTAGAAGAAAATTAATGGGCTAATATCAGGAAGGAAGAAAAAGTAGAGAAAACATTTTCTTAATGCATAGACATCCTAAATAACCAGACCCTTTCGAAAATGAAATCAACGAATTATACCATAATAATTTAGTTAGCATTCTTAGAAAGAGACAAGATGACAACAACCAGCAGCATAATGCTTTATTTTTATACAGGATTGAACCAAAATCTCTTGAGATCAATTAGGGTCCCTTGCCACTCAAAATTTTCCCTTCTAGAACTCTTTGAATAATAAGCATGCAGCTTCAAATTCTTTTACCTACAGTGGTGGGTCAAAATTACCTTGCACAATAACCTCTACAATGAGGTAAGAGAGAGAAGGGAGACCAGTAACATCATTATAATATTAAGGAAAGTCCAAAACTTCAGGGGCCTCTGATTCTGCCAATAACCTCATTCATTTTAAGGGATAGTCAACAATTACAGATTGTTTGACCATAAGCATCACCAATATTGAAGTTTCTTTAACTCAGCTTTTTTTTTTTTTTTTTTGGCATCCATAGTTAGGCATCTTTCCTATTTAATCTTAGTCCCATTCATTTATTTTCCAATTAATATGAGAATGTATTTCTCTGACATACTAGCATCTAAACATTCATATATTAAATCAGCAGCTATATGAATAAAATGTTTGTTCATCATATACAAAAACATCTATTCGACCAAAAATCAAGGTAGTGAGCTTTCATAAACATAATGCCTAATATTTCTAAACATGTCATGATGAGTCTGTAGTCATCTGTCAAAAGCATGCTACACCAGGTTAGCTTCCCGGTGTCAATGTGACACTCACATGCTTGGTTCAGAGCATTGGATAAGAGCTTCAGCATGTGATTAATTATCATCTTTACCACAGTTGTGGTCAGTGACATGGATATGGCATGTGTGTACATCGTATATATTTGTGTGTGTGTGATACCTCGGCTGTATATGCAATTGGAACAGATAATCCAACTCCCATAGTCCCAATTCGCAAGAATATCATCAGTATAATCTGGAAATTCTATACCAACTTGTCATACATCATGTATCCTGTTTTGCATACTATATACAACAGTACATCTCACACCATTAGGGCAACAATTTAATCTTTTTATACTGTCGCAACCAACAAGACCATTTGACATAAAGAAACATAATTATTGAAGCTCAAAAAGTATTTAAAAAAAAGTGATACTAACCTCCAGAACTTGCATCATGTGATCATTGAAGCTTCGCAAGTTGTCCTTTTGAGCTTCTTGGATGGATGAAACCATTGTCATTTCATGAATCTATTAAAAACAAACACTTGATTAACTCCATAAATTATTTATCAGAAAGAAAATCATGAGAAGAATTAATGAATAAATAAATTCTTAAATAAATGTGAAAACCAGTGCATTCAAGTGAAAAAGAAGCAGAGTAGGAAGTACAGCAATAGCCACAAAGCATTAAGGTGCAGAGAAACAGAGGTGAGAGAGAAGAGAGTACAACAGGAAGAGAAACATTACACAGAAGAAGGCTCACCCAACTGGTAAAAATCTCTATCCATCAATGAAAATCAGATGCAGAACTACCTTTATTCTTTAAAATAGACTTTGCTTATTTTGATAGATAAAGGCACTCCTGAAAATTGTTTAAAGAAGCAACAACAGCACTGATCTGCTATGTTACCATAACAAGAGACACTAAGCATATGATTGTCCAAGAAGAGCTCTTTACGCAAAGACTGGGTGAAGAGACTCATATTCCAAGGAAGAAGTAGCCCCAATTTTAATAAAGTTGTTTCCGACAAAATCATTTAGCTGCCGGATATGAATATGATGCACATTTTGCAATACATAATATATCCAGGCCAAACTGAAGGTAAAAATGAATTATCATGCCCTTATAGAACAAGATTAGAACTATGATTTTTTATATGAAGAAATTTCTTATGCATAGTAAGAAATTAAGACCCAAACTGCATGTTCAAGCTACCAAAGTAGCACAAGCAGAAGAAAACAGAAGCCAGCATTGCTTGCTCCCCATTAGAATCAGCATTCAGAAATCTAAATATGGTTTAATATCGATTCCATCTTTTAAAAGCAACCATAACTCTACAATAAACGTCAAAAGACGTTACAGCGTTCTCCATGCTTCATTTGTACATGCATTTTTATTTTCTAATTAACATTAGAAAAGATATGCCCATCTTTTTGTCAGCAATAGTTGCTAATATTTATAATTGCATATCTTAAGTATACTTTAGTTCTTAGTTTGCATAGTTTCATTCAAAAAATATAGTGATATCAATTAATTATCAATTTTTATAACCTTAATATGCATATTAAAAATGAATTCACTAGATTAGTATGCACATTTATTCTTCCATGAAAAAGGTAAGGTTGTCAAGTCGAATGAAATCCATGAAAAGGCATAACATTTTAGCAGATAAAAAGAAAAGTTAATGTCATAGCAGATAAAAAGAAAAGATAATATTACAGCAGATAAAAAGAAAAGTTACAAGAACCAGATGAAGTTTAAACAAAAGAAGACGATACCTGCTGCAAATACTCCTCCACAGTTGTTGCTTCGGAAGGAAAAACATCCTCAAAAGTTGTCTATAGGAATAAAAAAGAGAAGTAAAAGAATGTAACAAAAGGTTTCATCACATAAAGCTGCCTAAATTATATGTCAAGTTATTTAACATCAGTTATACAAGGAACAGTGCCACACCACATATGAAACTCATGAGAAGCAATCACAACAATGAAAGAATAGATAGAGTTAGTATGTTAAGGTGGAGCTAGCTTAGGTGATGATCCACTTGTAAGTACCCATATTAACTAACACACTGAATTAAAATAATTTTTGGTGGCACAGATATAGTCATCTATTGGTGATAGAAATTCGTCAATCAACGGCACCTGATCAGCATGTTGCTTTTTTGCTTTTTCATCAAGCATAATGCCTCTTGAATACTAACTCTTGGATGCCATAAGTACAATATGCAACACTTGCTTTTCGGCCCAATTGATCATCAGAATGAAGGTTATTGTCATCTAGATGACTTCACAAGGAAAATATGATTCATGTGGCAATGCAACAACGGGACTTGCATGCAAACATTCATACAGCCCCCAAGGTTATATTTAGTATACGTCTTTAAAACAAAAAGGTAACGAGCAAGATGTGCCTCCAATTGATCATTTTCTTGTCAACTGCTCGAAAGAAAGAATGGAAATCAAACGACAAGTGCAAATGGCAACCTTGGGTACCCACCTTCAATTCAAAGGACTTCAGGTCTCGAGCGAGCCGTTCTGCATTTATCCCTTCCCGAGCGAGCAGCCTGCTCAATACAGAATGTATCGCAGACAATCACACAAAACAAGCACATAAACCTCCAAGAGACAATACTCATGCAGCCTGGACGCGAAAAACATCGAGGAAGGAAACGGAATGGCGATCAGAGACGCGGGACAAGATCATAAGATGACAAGGAGAGAAACCTGGTGGCGGAGATGGATTGGGAGGGGGCCTCGGCGCGGATCGTTTTAGACTTGAGCTTCTTGGAGAGAGACTCCAACTGGTCGAGATTCCTCTACAAGGATTCCAAAGAAAAAGGAAATAAGACATCGGGCGAATTGATTAAAAGAGCAGACGGAGGAATGGGGGAGGACCTGGAGAGAGGGGAAGTGGGCGGAGGGCCCGGCGTGCTCCAGGAGCTTGGTGGAGGAGTGGAGGAGGTCAGTCCACCCGCTCATCTCCTGATCGTTCGCCATCTCCTCCCGCACCTCTCTTCGGGATGCAACTGTAGAACCCTAATTCCGAGTGTTTCGGTTCGAAAGATACAGAGGAAATAAAGAGCGGGCTGCGGGGAAAGAAGAGAGTGGTAAAATGCCAAGGGGTTTAGGGCTTCAATTTAAAGGGATTTTTCCTTTATTCCACACGTCTCCCACGTCTTATATAAAATTTAATAAACATCAAAAGAATATAATAATAAATTAACTATTAAATTAAAAATTACATATATATGATTTTTTTAATGTATTCTTTAAATTTAACTTTAAACTTAATTTTTACACCTTATGAGTTATATATATATATTAACATACCTTATGAGTCACTCTCTAACTATAGTTGGAACAAGAATAGTGAAACTTTAATTGACATTAGTACTCTTTTAAAATTAAGCAATCAAGGCAAAAATAAAAAGAAAAACATTTTGACACACACACACACATTTAACTTCATTATATAGCTATATTGCTAGACAGATAGCATTTTTTACTAGCTTAATTTAGAATGATATCAGTGTGCTAAATGAGATAAATAAATACATACACTAATGTGTAATATGTAATGCTAATTTGACGTTCCACTTAAATAAGAATGACTTCACATATACCTTCAAATTATTTAAAATACAATAATAGGTATCACAAACCTACCCAGCCGTCTTAAATTAATCAAATTTTGAGACAAATACTCATATGATTGAATAGATAATCTAAGTTGTACAGATAAAAAGATCTTCATTGATAAAAGATAAAAAAGATAAATATCGATTATATCGACGAGAAAATAAAATCCTGGATTACGAACAATGGTTCGATTTAAGATGAAGAAAAATGGATGGAAATAATTATAGATTTTTTGACGAAACTAAACTAAACAGGAAGATCAAAAATCTTAAAATTTATTCAAGATTATTATGAAAAATCATGAATTGATTAAAGTAAACTACAGCACACATCGATAGGAATTGATAAAGTGGAACCGAGAACTAAATCCGACAAGTATCTAAATGCAGCATCGAAGAGAGGTTCCCGACTTTGGATTGATGCGCTCGCAGGTGGCAGATTCACTGAAGGACATGATGCTGAAGGCTATGGGATTCTTGCTATTAAAGAAGGTCTACGGCTTGACGTGAACGAGGGCATCAAATGCTTGCAATCGAAATGCGATGCATCCTCCTCGATGGATTTTGAACATTATCAACGACATATCCCATTGTTGAATCGCGTGGTAATTTTGTTTTGCTGGATCTTTTTCGTGGAAGAAGGTATCTTCTTCAAGGGATGTCCATGCATTCTTCTTGTTCATGTTGGCTGCAAGGGTGCAAGCAGATGCCTCGAAGAGAGGAAAGGTGGTGGTGGTGGTGGCCTCTCCATGTGTTCATGGCCTTCTGTGGCATGTGGTAGTGCAGAAAAGGCTGCCTCAGGCACTGCCAATTCGTGGATTCTCCACGAAGGAAAGAAACAGGTGAAGACAGTGATCCAAAGGCAAAAAGATGTTACACTTCTATCATACCTCACGGAGAGGGAATCCAAGATAGCCTGCATCACCAGTATGTTTCAGTGCCCACTTGGAAGAGTACTTTGTAGGATGTCCATGAAGCTCACAAAACTGAAGTATACAGTCACTAATCACATGCATCCTTCATTGTGATGGTTCATTAGCCATGAGAACTACCTGTCAACTGCTACTTCCAAATGAAAGACTGAGGTCATTACATCTATGGGCCAGAAATGCCAAAAGTCATGCAATACTAGTGGCTGCAATTGTCATAGCAACAAGTTCATCCTTTCTGATTCCTTTTCTGGTTCTTTTTCTACCATATTTTGACCAAAACATCATGATGTTGTGATCATGGGACTGGAGTGGTTTGCAGCAAAATCCAACCAGGGCAGTGTAGAAGCATATGCCTGGGGATGGATCATAGACTT